>NC_060124.1:43911025-44214055 GCF_021461395.2 Schistocerca americana
TTCGAGTAATAGATAAGTCGACTTGGTTGGTGAGATAGTCATCTTGGTGTTGCAGCACCATAGTTGTAGTTTGTCTATTGCGCTCTCTATCTTCGGTTCTATGTCCTCGCGACTTCGGCCGCCAACCAGCAGGAGGAGGTCATCAGCGTAGGCTATCACCTCTAGCACCTCTTCGCTCTGTTGCAGGCTGTCCAGAAGAGGCTCCATGTGGATGTCCCAGAAAAGGGGACCCAACACGGAGCCCTGGGGGCAACCCTTGGTGATAGTTTTCCCGACTTTCCCGCTAGGGGATGACAGCCATATCTCCCGATCCTCACAATAGCTCCTCAGACAGCCATATAGTAACCATGGGCACTCTTTCTCCCGAAGGCAGGAGAAGAGCGAAGGCCACCACAGGTTGTCAAAGACGCCACTGATATCCATCATGATACCAACAACATACTTACACGGGGCTGAGCCGCAGACCTCGGCCGCCAAGGCGATTACATCAGATGCCGATCGCCCAGGCCTGAAACCGAATTGCCTGTTGCTCAACCCATGCAGCATGCAGTGTGCAGTCAGTTTGTCAGCTAATAATTTTTTCGAGAAGTTTGGCAAAGCCATCCAGCAGACAGATGGGCCCGTAGGATTTGGCCTCAGCAGGGTCCTTCTGAGGGCCTTTCTTAATGATCGCCACATTTGCGGCTTTCCATATTTTCGGAAATATGCCCTGCCTGAGGCATTCGTTGAAGAGATGTGTGAGCGGCGCAACTGGCTGTGGGGCTAAGAACGGCACCACCTCCACCACAATGCCGTCTGGCCCGGGGGCTTTTCCTTTCTTTAGGGACTTGATGAGAGCGGCAACCTCCTCCTCAGAAAAGGGGAGGACTGCTTCGTCATTTTCATACCTAACAAGGTCTTCATTCCGCAATTGTCGCTGTTCTTCAGTTTCATCATTCCTATCATCGTCAGGCAACAGGGACCGGAGGAGGACCTCGGCAGTTTCCTGCCAGGATTCCGTCATCCCGTCCCCGTGCCTGATCGTTGATGACAACGTTGGGAAGTGGATCTTCTCCCTCACGAATCTATATGGCACACCCCAAGGGTCGAGGGCCAGCTGGTTGGTTACAAAAGTTTCCCAACTTTTTATTCTGGTCTTCTGTAGTTCTTTTTGGAAGTTATCATTTGCCTCCCAGTATAACTGCAGCCATCTTTGCTTTTCCCACCAGACGACACTGCGCTGGTAGTGCTTCCTCAGTCTCCTGGCAGACTGACGCAGTTCTTGTAGCTCGGGACGGCCGCCTTAATCGCCCTTGTTGTTGCGCGTACCAGCCCCCTCGGCTCTGTCGTCCACGTTAAAGTCCTGTCGTGCGTCCCCTTCTGGTAATGGAGGAATGTCGCACTCTCTGGCTAGGCGTTCGTTCCCAATCTGTTTTCCTAAAGTTCATTTGCACCTCCCACCCCATGGCCCAGTGGCACTCTTTATCACCTATTGTAAAGGTAATTAAATTGTGATCACTAGTGGTGGCGTTGTCTACCACTCTCCGCTCTTGGAGCATATTTACCGCGTTTGGCGAGACCATCGTCACATCAATGTTTGTACCCTGTCCCCGTGGGGGGATTGCCTGGTCTGTTTGCCACCACTAGTTGAAGAGCCATAATCATTTCTTCTGCTTTAGCACCATTTTCATCCCTTGTGCCACTGTACCATAGGGGGGATTTGGCGTTTATGTCAGCAGTTATGATGATTTTGCGTCCCCGCAACGCCGTGGCCACACTCACTAGATGGTCTACGTGCTACTCGATTCTGTCTCCGTACTGGAAGTACATTTTAATGATAATTACAATTCCAGCAGGAGATTGTATCTCCACGACGTTGCAGTGACTATTGGAGTACTGTGACAGAGGTGTTACGCGTAGTGCGGTGTTTGTTACCAGGATGGCCGCTCTGGGGGTATCCCCACTGCTAACGGTTAGCCATGTTGCGGCAGTGAACGCAACTTTCCCAGCCAGAGAGTACGGCTCCTGTAAACAGAGTATGTCCAGTCTCTTTTCCGCCACTTCCTTACGGAGCTCCTACATTACTAGTCGACTGTTAGGAGTATTGAGTTGTCCTATTGTTATTTTGGTCGTCATGGAAAGTAGGTGTGTATGTGGTCATGTGGCCAGGTTTTGTTCCAGTCGTATGCTAGTCGTCCGTTTGCCATCACTGGTTGATGGTAGATTTCATCCAGGTCAAATTTTTCTCCTCGTCTTTCAAAAACCTTTTTGAGTAGGTCGCGCAGTGCTCCGAAGTCAGTGGGGAGGTTCACTAACTTTAATAGTATTCTGTCCACAGCCTCCATCACCGAGAAGGTTACCCTCTGTCCGTTCTCATGTCCTACTCGGACCACATGTCGTAAGGCAGTGGTCAGGGTAGTCGGCTGCTCCAGCCTAGCCAGTTGCATGTTATACTCGAGATTCGGGTACACCCTCACCGGATCTACGGGTGGCAAACTGACCACCGGGCTGTCTTGTGTGACGGAATTGGCGGTGGAGCTTGCTATCTTATTTTCTTGAAGTGGTTGATTTGCAGCTTTATCTGCCGCTACCACAGGATGCTCTTGCCGTTTTGGGTCTTCAGTCGGCATCGTGTCCCGGCATTGGCAGGACGGTGCTCTGACCACTAATGGGAGCTGAGTTTGAATGCCAATGAACCTAGTGGGGAACTCTGTTTCTACTGATTTGTCGACTGTTGTTACGTCAGCGCTGGAAAGCGACTTCAGGAATTCCCTGAATCTGCTTGCTCTCATAGCATCCCTCCTCCTTTTGCTCGGGGATTTATGCTTTGGCATCCTGCTTGGTATGCCGTTTTCAACCATAATCAATTCTTGATATTAGTCTTTGTTCGAGCATCCTGTAGGTAGGGCAGTTCCGTCCTGTGACTCCACAAGACTTTTGCCACGACTCTTACAGGGAATGCAGACGCCTGTGGCCTTACAATCTTCTCGGGTGTGACCACTATTACCACACTTGGAGCAGGCCGACCCCCTGGTGAAGTGCCTCAGAATGTGGTCCAAGTCGCCGCAATTGTGACAAAGGTACCACAATGTAGTCTTTTGTATTTATTGCGTGGAATCCCACGTATAGTCTGCCCATAGCTGTAATTAGCTTCCACATTGTTGCGGAGACCTCAGCAACATGATGCACGACATCACGGTCCCGAGGACCCGTCTTAAATCTCAATTTGAAGCCGTTTTTAAAATCATTTTCATTCATGCTCTGAAAATTTTGTTTCCTAATCGCTTGACTTAGTTCATTGTTTGTCATTACTGTGGGAACATCGTACAATATGACTAAGGGGTTCCTCTTTTTTGGTGGTTCACACTTGACTACTGCGTTTAGTTTCGGGTTCTCAAGCAGATTGTTTTTGTCCTCCTCAGATGCAACTTCTACAATCACCGAGTTTCGGCTTGGCTTGACTCGCTTAATCTTTATTTTGTCTTGTAGAGGGTCAATCGTGGTGGTTAGAAGTTCCTGGATTCTTTTAACGCTTGTATCTTGTCCAAGCAAGGTCCTGAGAAATACCCCCGTTTCTTGTTTCTTGGTCACCCTGTCTATGGTCTCTTTCGTGCTGCTCTGTTTAGTGGGTGCTTGTGCAGCCACTGCCGCCCAGGTCTTGCTCGGTTGTTGTTGTCTCAATCGGGTGTTCTCTTTCTCTAGCTCCTCTGTGCGGCCTTCCAGTTTTGCGTGGGCAATTGCTCACGCAGCCAATTCATTCTCTATTTGCGAGATTGCTGCCTGGCTTATTTTCCCATTTTTTATGCTTTGCTCCAGGAGCAGCGTAATTCTAGCATGACACTTCATCTCTGAGTAATCCTCCTCAGCCTGTCCCACTTCGTCTTGTGGAGAGGGATCAGGGGCAAGAGAATCTCTCGAAATCGCACTTGTGCCACTCGTTTCTGGTGTCGCCATTTTGTACGAGTGATAAAAAGGAGGTGGGAGCCCGTCTCTTGCCCGGCTCCACTGGCATGGGTGGTGGGAGGGGGGGGGGGGGGACTCTGCAGCTCGCCCACCGACCTCGTCCCTAGGTCAAGGGCACTTCCGAGCTGCCGGGTTCAGCGCACCGTCGCCAGTGCACTGGTCCCCCTCGGTGACTCCGTCATCGACGATTTCACGCGACGCTCCTCGGCAACTGCACCCCGCACTCCGGAGAGGCGGATGCACCTCTCGCCCTTCGCCGCCTACTTGCCCGAATTTCCACCTCGCGGCCAAGGACCCACTCCTACTCAGGTGGCGGGCCGGTCCCCCAGACGATCGGCGGCCTGGACCCATCTAACCTGGCCCAGGCGATGTCACCACCTCCTGGGTTTGGCAGAACACGCCCCGGTTACCCAGGGGCGCGGCGAGGCACCCTTGCCGACTCGCGCCGCGATCCCACGCCGACAAACGAGATCGCCGGCATGCAGAGCACCTGCTGGTCTGTGCCCTGCGAATAGAAGGGACTGGTGTTCGGTCCCACGACACAGTTCCCCCTGTGCCACGCACCCTTCGCTTTCGCATCGGCTTGGGTCGCAGCTCTCCCTTTTGTCGCAAGGCAAAATAACGAGCTTAACATCTGGCACCACGGGAAGGCGGAAAGAGCCACTTGGGAAGGAGAGGCTATAAGAGGCGCATCACTTCCCCTGTGAGGACTGCCGCGGCACGCCCGATTAGAAGCGATACGCCCCAGTGCGAGCCTCCGTGCCTTACGGCGCGCCGGCAACAGGCAGGGACGCACCGTCAAGCGACTGACCTCACGCCAGACATTTAAGGAATTTCCTTTGCGGATGAAAATACGCTCCAGACATGGCTGTAAGAGCTCTTCGCCTCTAAACCACGTGATTTCTACAGTCGCGGAATCGGAAAGTTACCACAGCAATGGTAAATAATGAAGGATACTAAAATGTAAACTTTCACGGCCGGAAATATCGTGTCTATTATAAGTATCCGGGCTGTTATGCCGTGGTCGGTTGATGAATTGTGAGGTGATTCCCAACGTTTCGTCTCCGACTGCGGGAGACATCTTCAAGTGGGTCCGTAGCTTGATGGAAGGTCCAACACACACACTGGCTCGCTACTGACTGCCGCTAAATTCCGTGTCCGCGCGCCCCCGCGCCGCGGCGTGACGTCTCGTGTTTTGAAAACGTCAGCGCAATTGGCCGCTGTCCGTCGCCGTCGATCGCCGTTGCCATCACCCAGTAGTGGACGAGTGGTACACATCTTCTTTAACACCGGCATCCATATACCGTTTAATTTGACGACCTCCTCCTTTCGGTTGAATTTATTTGGGTGTTTAGCGATTTCGATTGCCTCCCTGCAGAGCCTTTCGTAGTATCCGCTCGTGGCCGCTAGTATTTGCGTCTCCTCGAAACGAATATTGTGGTTCCCTGGCTGGAAAGCATGCTCCGCAACAGCTGATCGTTCCGTTTCTCCTCTTCTACAGAGGACAGAGCTAGAAATATTTGTGAACCTGAGTTGCTCGACGCTGAGATGGAACATCTCCACAATGCACTAACGAAGAACTGATATTCGTCCGCCGAAATAAAACGTGCGTTGAGGCAGCCACGCAGAAATCATACTGACGTACAGGCTACTGCAAAATCTAAGGTTTTCCTGCCGTTTGTTAAAAATGTAACGGAAAGAATATGGAGGATCTTGACGAAGCGGAATATTACCGTAATTTACAAGCCCACCAAGAAGATACAGGAATACCTTAGGCCTGCCAAGGACGCACGCAAACCATTGGAAAAATCTGGAGTGTATAGGATCCCATGCAGCTGTGGTGATGTTTATGTGGGTACCACCAAAAGAACTGTTTCTAAACGTTTGGAAGAGCACAAGGGAAATTGTAGAGGAGGAGAAACGGAACGATCAGCTGTTGCGGAGCATGCTTTCCAGCCAGGGAACCACAATATTCGTTTCGAGGAGACGCAAGTACTAGCGGCCACGAGCGGATACTACGAAAGGCTCTACAAGGAGGCAATCGAAATCGCTAAACACCCAAATAATTTCAACCGAAAAGAGGAAGGCGTCAAATTAAACGGTATATGGATGCCGGTGTTAAAGAAGATGTGTACCACTCGTCCACTACTGGGTGATGGCAACGGCGATCGACGGCGACGGACAGCGGCCAATTGCACTGACGTTTTCAAAACACGTGACGTCACGCCGCGGCGCGGGGGCGCGCGGACACGGAATTTAGCGGCAGTCAGTAGCGAGCCAGTGTGTGTGTTGGACCTTCCATCAAGCTACGGACCCCCTTGAAGATGTCTCCCGCAGTCGGAGACGAAACGTTGGGAATCACCTCAGAATTCATCAACCAACCACGGCATAACAGCCCGGATAATTATAATGGACAAAATAATGAAGGAGAATATATTATTTATGACTTATGTCTCCGTATGTGTATCTGTTGTGGTTATTACGTTTATGGAAAAACGCTACGAACTTACTCACCCACCTAATTATTACAGACATAGTGCTATCAACCTCACTATTCAAAGGAGCTGTACTAATTGTTGCTGCTGGAAGCGTAGTTCTAATTTAATGTCGTTTCACTTTTCAAAACGTGATTAGTATCTTTGAAGAAATCACAGTATTTAGAACTGGATTTGTCTGACTTGAATATGAAACCGAACGCTTTCTCATGCGCAAGTTCATGTTATGCGGAACTATCGTGTCAGGCTGATGGAACGCTCCAGCTTGACGCATCTAAGACTCAGATTACAGAAGCGGGATAGTGCATAAAAGATAAGTTTAAAACATACTAAATACACTTGGCTGTTTGTGGTGTGACCGACATACGAAATGGAGGGCAAAGAAAGTTATGTTGAACGGCGATTCAATAGTTAGCTGCAGTAACGGTTCTGCTCTTGATTTTACAGTAGGGAAGACAGGAAACATGGTGTCATAAACACTTACTTAAAATTTCATTTATGTTATCAAGTGTTCTATGTGCCCACTGACTTCTGAAATACACATTTGCAGTACTTATACGAGAAATCTGGACAGACTGAAGAGATTACTTCGATGTCATTGCACATGCTACAACTATGACATTTTTACAATTCTCTTAGGTTGTCAGACCTTGAGAATAGATTTCAGCTTTACGTTTGCCCTGCAGAAAAAATTCCAGTGGTACAAAATCAGGTAAATGTGCAGACAGGTGATAAAGCCTTCTCGTCCTACTCGGCGACGCGGAAGGAGCTGTGCGAGTTATTTCATATGATGATGATGATGAAATCAAATTATAAGTACAATGATGAGCCAGAACATTATGACCACCTATTTTACACTCCTGGAAAAGGAAAAAAGAACACATTGACACCGGTGTGTCAGACCCACCACACTTGCTCCGGACACGGCGAGAGGGTTGTACAAGCTATGATCACACGCACGGCACAGCGGACACACGCAGTGCCGTAGGGGACCGCACCACCACTTCCCAGCAAATTAGGGACACTGTTGCTCCTGGGGTATCGGCGAGGACCATTCGCAACCGTCTCCATGAAGCTGGGCTACGGTCCCGCACACCGTTAGGCCGTCTTCCGCTCACGCCCCAACATCGTGCAGCCCGCCACCAGTGGTGTCGCGACAGGCGTGAATGGAGGGACGAATGGAGACGTGCCGCCTTCAGCGATGAGAGTCGCTTCTGCCTTGGTGCCAATGATGGTCGTATGCGTGTTTGGCGCCGTGCAGGTGAGCGCCACAATCAGGACTGCATACGACCGAGGCACACAGGGCCAACACCCGGCATCATGGTGTGGGGAGCGATCTCCTACACTGGCCGTACACCACTGGTGATCGTCGAGGGGACACTGAATAGTGCACGGTACATCCAAACCGTCATCGAACCCATCGTTCTACCATTCCTAGACCGGCAAGGGAACTTGCTGTTCCAACAGGACAATGCACGTCCGCATGTATCCCGTGCCACCCAACGTGCTCTAGAAGGTGTAAGTCAACTACCCTGGCCAGCAAGATATCCGGATCTGTCCCCCATTGAGCATGTTTGGGACTGGATGAAGCGTCGTCTCACGCGGTCTGCACGTCCAGCACGAACGCTGGTCCAACTGAGGCGCCAGGTGGAAATGGCATGGCAAGCCGTTCCACAGGACTACATCCAGCATCTCTACGATCGTCTCCATGGGAGAATAGCAGCCTGCATTGCTGAGAAAGGTGGATATACACTGTAGTAGTGCCGACATTGTGCATGCTCTGTTACCTGTGTCTATGTGCCTGTGGTTCTGTCAGTGTGATCATGTGATGTATCTGACCACAGGAATGTGTCAATAAAGTTTCCCCTTCCTGGGACAATGAATTCACGGTGTTCTTATTTCAATTTCCAGAAGTGTATAATTAAAAGTAGAGACGATGGATGGCTTTTATTTTATTTGATGTCACATACATAACCTTTTCATGTTGGGTGCCGTAAATTAGTGTATGTTACTTGAAGATGATCAGATGATCGTACCGAAAAATAATTTTTTCCCCAAGAGCCCATAACAGAATTTAAAAACGACTGTTCTCAGGTGCCTGTATTGACATGGCCACTGTAATAGTGATCCTTTGTCAGGGATGCTGGAACCAAGCCATGTGCACATTATATGGACAGTCACGCAGACAGTCTACATCCCATTTTAAGGTTTCGCCTGAGGGACTTGCCATGTTTCATTAGTACAATGCGCCATATTACAGCTTTCAGGTTCCATGCAGGTCGCACGATGAACACTACAGCGAATTCACGAGTATAAACTTGCCCTCCCGGGTGTGACGATCTTAACCTAATGACGCACTTACAGCACATTCTCGATTAAAACTAGATGAATCCCACACCGTCTACACAAGAAGAATTGTGGGTAGCATTGCAATATGTGGCATCAACATCTCTTTAGAATGAGTCCAACACCACATAGAATTCATGCATGCATTACTACCTAATAGCCGGTATGTCCACCTTTGGCGCGTATAACAGTGGCGATCCTAGTGGTATGAAGACAATGAGAATGAGTTGGCACCATATCTCCACACACACACACACACACACACACACACACACACACACACAACATCTAATTCCCCTCAATTCCGGGGAGGGAGGCGATGATCTCTGACGCCACGTACAATCACATCTCAGATCTGTTCGATCGGTTGTAGATCTGGGCAGTTGGGGGACCACTACACCAACTGGAAGTAACCACTGTCTCCATCGAGCCACTCTATCACACTCCCGGCCTTGTGACATGGCGCATTGCCTTGCTGAAAAATGATACTCCCGCCGGGAAATATGATCGTCACTCACTGGTGTACGTGTATGCAAATAGTGTACTACACTCATTTGCTGTCATGGTGCCCTTCAAGAGTTCCATTGGACCCATGGACGTCCAGTGAATGTTCCTCAGAGCGTAATGGATCAGCCGCCTTTATCTCTGTCCTACAGTTGAGGTGTCAAGTTGCTGTTACCCTGGAAGATAACGGATCGCGCCCTTCCATCGGTATGATGAAGAAGGAATCGGGATCCATCAGGCCATGCAACGCTCTGCCAATGTGCCAACGTCAGTACCGATAGTCATGTGTGAATTTCAGTCGTAGTTTGACAATGTCGTAGTGTTAACATTTGCACATGGATGGGCCATCTGCTGCGGAGGCCCATCGTCAGGAGTATTCTGTGCACTGTCAGTTGGACATACTTGTACTCTTCCCCAGCAATAATGTATGATGTTAGTTCTGCCACAATTCACCTACTCCCTTTTGTCAATCTGCCCAGCCTATGACGTCTGACATCTGTAACGAGGGATGGGCACCCAACCCCATGACGTCTGGACATAGTTGCAATTTGGCTTCACCTCGTGTTGATGACACTCACCACAGCGCTGCTCGAGCACCCGACGACTAGTACAGTTTCCGGAATACTCATGCCGAGCCTCTGGGCCATCAAAATCTGGCCTCCTTGAAACTCAGATAGATAGCGGGCCCTTTCCCCATTCTACACACGAACAGCACGCTCACTGGTGCTACATGCACCGTGTATGTGTCTATCAGCCATTCCTCGCCAGGTGACACTGCTACCGCTGGACGGGTTTATATCGATAGCAAGTTGGTGGTCCCAATGTTCTCGCTGGTCACATACTTCTTCCTTCAGGACTGGCAAACGATCTAGTTGAATACATCATATTCAGTGGCCATTGTATCGATTTAATAACCTCTAGACACAAGCTTTTGACTTGTGGATCATGTATCTCAAAGTCCACACACCATTAAGCAGTATTCAACAGGACAAGTTTGTAGTCCATGCATCGTACTTTGGCAACTGAGAGATTAAAATTTACATTTACTTCCACTTTTTCAAATATGTAATTGTTTTCACATAAAATATATTCTAGTCATAATGATTTGCTTTGCGTACATACACATACACATGTGTAATTAATCTCCATAAATGAAAATTTAGCCGGTTTCATTCTTACAGTCAGGCTTAACAAAATTTCACAGTTAGTTCATCAATGCCTTACCACAAAAAATGGCTCTGAGCACTATGGGACTTAACATCTGTGGTTCAAAAAAAAATGGCTCTGAGCACTATGGGACTCAACTGCTGAGGTCATTAGTCCCCTAGAACTTAGAACTAGTTAAACCTAACTAACCTAAGGACATCACAAACATCCATGCCCAAGGCAGGATTCGAACCTGCGACCGTAGCGGTCTTGCGGTTCCAGACTGCAGCGCCTTTAACCGCACGGCCACTTCGGCCGGCTAACATCTGTGGTCATCAGTCCCCTAGAACTTAGAACTACTTAAACCTAACTAAGCTAATGACATCACACACATCCATGCCCGAGGTAGGATTCGAACCTGCGATCGTAGCAGTCGCGCGGTTCCGGACTGAGCGCCTAGAACCGCTAGACAACCGCGGCCGGCGCCTTACCACGCACCACAGCTTAGGGACAGGGACAAGATCAGTACAAACCAATTAACGGTGCACTCAGAAACGAAGGTTGTTGTCCCCTCACAGCATTTTGCTACCGAAAAAACAATTATAATGGTTTGGCCGTTCTGTAGGTTAATGTGTGAAACAATGGAGTACTTGTGTGCAGTTAAAATCTCTTGTAGTGACTGCGTGTCCATTTGGGTGAGTGTGATCAGAAATTAAGAAATAGAGGATGGGTGGGCTTCTCCTGCATCAGAATAAAAGAGAATACTCAGATCAATTATGGAAAAGTGAAGCTACATCCTAATAAAGTTTCCAATAGATGTGGTCATTGATTATTAAATGCAGGGTAATTTCAAATGGCAGTCTCATGACAGGGATACGGCATGTGGAAGTGGCAGTGAGAATTCGAGCAGATCCAGTCGATTTAACCAAATTATATTGGATTAGGGTGGCAGTCAACAGGGATGTTCAGCATCTATCTATGTATCTATCGCTTGAGCCTTGTCCCACAGTTACACAGGTTCAGCCATTGTTAATGGGGTTTGGCATGTTAATGTTTAAGGGATGGCCAGATGCCCTTCCTGCCGCCAACCTATACCCCTGGGACGGAATTAGTGTACCCCAACTGTCCGCATTGAGTGTATTCCACGGAATAGCGCCAAAGTTCAGATGGTTCAAATGGCTCTGAGCACTGTGGGACTTAACTTCTAGGGTCATCAGTCCCCTAGAACTTAGAACTACTTAAACCTAACTAACCTAAGGACATCACACACCCATGCCCAAGGCAGGATTCGAACCTGCGACCATAGCGGTCGCAAGGTTCCAGACTGTATCGCCTAGAACCACTCAGCCACCCTGGCCGGCTGTGCGAAAGTGTTCAGATGTCTGAGCCGTGTAACTGAGGCGGAACATGGGAACCAGCCCGGTATTTGCCTAGTGGGATGCGGAAAACCGCCTAAAAACCACATCCAGGCCGGCCGGCACATCGGCCCTGGTCGTTAATCCGCCGGGCGGATTCGATCCGGGACCGGCGCGCCTGCGAGAGTCCAGGAAGCACCGCGTTAGCGCTCTTGGCTACCTTGGCCGGTCAACAGGGATCTTCAGTGTCCCAGAGAAAATGTTGCCACACGTGTTACCTGCCTTAAATGACTACCACAAGTGTTAAACGGTCGTCATGTCTCCTTCACAGAGCCATACGGAACCGTCGACGGTCTGCTATATATGTGAGACCCCCCATCGATTTTAATGTGGGGTGTCAGCAACACATTTCTATTGGGGCTGTTAGGAGACATATCCACAGCAACGCCTTACCACAGCAGACGGCGTGACACTGATTGCGTCTCGAAGCGGGCTTCAGGTATATTGAGCTGATGAGTGCGTGAAAGTGTGGCTTACGCCCTGTGAAGCTATGGGTTCTACGTATCAACAAGATTGTATCGATGTAGAAGTAGTTCAACATATTTTGTGAAAATATTGCGCCCTCCCCTCCTCTCCCCCCCCCCCCCCTACACCAGCTATTAAGTAACGGAACCAAGTAATATTTCAAAACCGTCAAGAGATATTGGCAAAATAATTATTTGTTTAGTACTAGTTTCGATCAGCTTATCTTCAAGAAAAGTAAAATTTGGTTATGACAGTATATGAATATTGAAAAACTATCTGAGTAAGTTTTACTGTTAACTCATAGTGTATTTTATAATTAATTGTAAAGACAATGGATGGCTTTTATTTTATTTGATGTCACATAGAGGCAAACATGTCACATAGAGCCCAAAATTCCCTCCAAAATAAAAATTTTCCCACCTACTTTCCAAAAAAATGGTTCAAATGGCTCTGAGCACTATGTGACTTAACTTCTGAGGTCATCAGTCGCCTAGAACTTAGAGCTAATTAAACCTAACTAACCTAAGGACATCACACACATCCATGCCCGAGGCAGGATTCGAACCTGCGACCGTAGCGGTCGCTCGGTTCCAGACTGTAGCGCCCAGAACCGCACGGCCACTCTGGCCGGCCCTACTTTCCAAGCGGATAACACACCATTATGCAAAAAGTCGGGAAGGGTAGGCGGGGGACTGCCAGATGACCTGTGCGAGCATATAATTCAAGTTCCCAACAAAATTCAAACTTCCACCAGGGGGTCGTAGCAGGCGCACTTTCCCGCCAAAAGCCGCCATCTTGGATAACTGTACTCGCGTCATCAGCTGACGTCAAGGCTGCCTTCTTGGATGACGTCATCGTCGCTATCTTGGATACATCTGGCAATAGTGCACTCTGCACCAACAGCCCCACTACCTACTACTTTCGTCAGTACAATGTGCCATATTACATCTTTCAAGTTCCATGCAGGTCACTTCATGAAGACTACAGCGATTCACGAACTTCAACTTACCCTCCTGGATATCACGATCTGAACCTAATAAAGCACTTACGTCACATTCGTAATGATCACCAGATGAAGCCAACACTGTCTACACAAGAAGAATTGTGGGTATCATTGCAAGATATGGGACCAGCATTTCTTTAGAATTAGTCCAACACTACATAGAATCCATGCATCTGCTACATCTGTTTTGAGAGGCTATAGAAGAACAATCTTTATCAGCCTCAAATTGAGTGATTATGATTGGCCGCATAAGTACACCAATGGACATTAAAATTGCTCCACCACGAAGGACAGAAAAGAACTAAATCTGAAATATCGTGCGTAAACTGTACAGTGGGATGAACCTTTTCTTTCGTAGTAGACTTCTGACTGGTTTGATGTGGCCCATCACGAATTCTACACCTGTGCCAAAGTTTTCATCACAGATTAGCTCTTGCTGCCTACATCCTCAATTATTTGCTGGGTGCATTCGAATTTCTATCCTCCTCTACAGTTCCCCCCCCCCCCCCCCGCCCCCCCTTAGCTTCCTCTAATATCACAGAAGCTATTCCCTATTATCCTGTACCTTCTTCTTGTCAGTGTTCTCCATATATTCCTTTCATTGCAGATTCAGAGAAGAATCTCCCCAGTCCTTACATTATCAATTCACCTAATGTTCAACATTCCTCTGTAGCACCACTTCTTAAATGCTTCTATTCTTCCTGTTCCTGTTTCCTCATAGTTCATATTTCACTACCATACAATACTATGATCCAAACGAACATTCTCAGCAATTTTTTTCTCACATTAAAGTCTATGTTTGGTACTAGTAGACTTCTGTTGGTCAGGAATACCTTTTTTGCTAGGGCTAGTCTACTGTTAATGTCCTCCTTGCTCCGTCCATTATAGATTATTTTGCTACTTAGGCAACAGAATGCCTTAACTTCGTCTCCTTTGTGAGCCCCAATTCTTATGTTAAGTATCTCGCTGATCTCACTTCTACTACCTGCCATTACATTCAACTTTCGTCGATTTACTAGCAGTCCGTAATCTGTACCCAATAGACTGTTCATTCCATTCAACAGATCAAGTATTACTGTTGACTTCACTAGGATAGCAATGTCATCAGCGAGTCGTATCATTGATATCCTTTACCTTGAATTTTAATTCCACTCCTGAAACTTTCTTTTATTTGCATCGTTGCTTCTTCGATGTACAGATTGAATAGTAGGGGCGAAAGACTACAACTCTGTCTTACACCAATTTTAATCCGAGCACTTCGCTCTTGATTTTCCAGTCTTAATGTTCCCTACTGGTTCTTGTACATATTGTGTATTACCCATCTTTCTCCATAGCTTACTCCTATTCTTCTCAAAATGTCGAACGCCTTCAACGTGTTTACACTGTCGAATCGTTTATCCAGATCAACAAATCATATGAAAATTTAGTGGGTTTTCTTCAGTCTTCCTTCCATTATGAAGCCCAACGTCAGAACTGCCTCTCTGGTGCATTTATCTTACCTAAAGCCAAAATAATTACCGTCTAACAGATTCCCAAATTTCTTTTCCATGCTTATGTATATTACTCTTGTCAGCAACTTGATACATGAGCTGCTTATGCTATAATTCTCGCACATCTCAACTCTTCGTGTGGATGATGTATTTCCAAAAATTTGATGGCTTATTGACAGTCTCATACATCCTACACACCAAAGTGAATAGTCGTTTTGTTGCCACTTCCCCCAGTCATTTTAAAAATTACAGTGGAATGTTCTACCTTATTTCAGCTTACGTCTACCACACTCTTTTCAAATTCTGATTCTAATACTGGATCCCCAATCTCTCCCTTTCGAATCCTGATATTTCATTTATCTCGTTATCAGACAAATTCACATCCTCATGGAGTCCTTCAATGTACTCTTTCCACATATCCACTTTTTTCTCTGAATTTAACAGTGGTATTCCCATTGTACTCTTAATGTAACCTCCTTTACTTTTAATTTCCCTGGGAAGCAGGAAGAACACACACACAAATCTGAAAGTCATTTGGGTGTATACAGGTTGTGAAATTTACTACGCTGTGCTGCCATCTCTGGCAAAAAACTTTGATACAGCTGGCCATCGTGTCGAAACGAATTGAGGTGAAAGTTACAGGTATGTACGTCAGGCCACGCCGCTTCATCTCTATGACAGAGTTCATCAAATATACTGGAATGCAGGTTGTGACCTGTTAGTCTCTCGGTAACCCTTGATCAGAAGTGTTCTAGTGTGAGAAAAAAATGGTTCAAATGGCTGTGAGCACTATGGGACTTAACATCAGTGGTCATCAGTCCCCTGGAACTTAGACCTACTTAAACCTAACTAAGCTAAAGACATCACACGACACCCAGTCATCACGAGGCAGAGGAAATCCCCGACCCCGCCGGGAATCGAACCCGGGAACCCGGGCGTGGGAAGCGAGAACGCTACCGCACGACCACGAGCCGCGGACTTAGTGTGAGAGATATCGAGAACTTGCTGGAGAGAGTAGCAGTCGAACAACCTCTAAACAGAGTTAGATCAGGAAAGCAGGTGAAATTAAAGTCTTGGGTTATCTCGTCGAAAAGAGACCTTAACGCTCAGTCACATTGTGTAACACGTCAGAACTGTAGTAGCTTCTATCAAAATTTCACGTCGTGAGAACAAGAGATGGTTCTATTGTATGCCTCACGGCACTCCTTACCACGACATAAGGTGTCGAGTCAGTGTGACAGTGCCGAATGAAACCGTCATTCTTGCGGAATATGAGTGCCAATATCATAAAGATAAACGATATCATTTTTCCTTCGGACATGCATGTATGTCACTATGTGACACAAGACAACGATATACCGAAGTTTGGGTCTGGCCGTGATTCGTGCACGGATAGCCGAAACTGTTAAGGCACGTGCTTCTGCAAACCGGCAAATGCAGGTTCGAGCTCCAGACGGGCACAAATTTTTAATTATTGTCATTGCAGAATACATCCGATGGTGGGGCCTATTCGAAATTGGGAGTACATTTCCTAATGTTCATTCTCGTTCGACACTCTGCGTGCAGATACGTTCCAGAGTAATGTTATGTCGAAATCTGTGCATCTTTTGAAAAGACGAGTTAGTGCCACTGGTATGTCAGTTGTTATCTACATCTAAATCTACATTTATACTCCGCAAGCCACCCAACGGTGTGTGGCGGAGGGCACTTTACGTGCCACTGTCATTACCTCTCTCTCCTGTTACAGTCGCGCATGGTTCGTGGGAAGAACGACTGCCGGAAAGCCTCCGTGCGCGCTCGAATCTCTCTAATTTTACATTCGTGATCTCCTCGGTAGGTATAAGTAGGGGGAAGCAATATATTCGATACCTCATCCAGAAACGCACCCTCTCGAAACCTGGCGAGCAAGCTACACCGCGATGCAGAGCGCCTCTCTTGCAGAGTCTGCCACTTGAGTTTGTTAAACATCTCCGTAACGCTATCACGGTTACCAAATGACCCTGTGACGAAACGCGCCGCTCTTCTTTGGATCTTCTCTATCTCCTCCGTCAACCCGATCTGGTACGGGTCCCACACTGATGAGCAGTACTCAAGTATAGGTCGAACGAGTGCTTTGTAAGCCACCTCCCTTGTTGATGGACTACATTTCCTAAGGACTCTCCCAATGAATCTCAACCTGGTACCCGCCTTACCAACAATTAATTTTATGTGATCATTCCACTTCAAATCGTTCCGCACGCATACTCTCAGATATTTTACAGAAGTAACTGCTACCAGTGTTTGTTCCGCTATCATATCATCATACAATAAAGGATCCTTCTTTCTATGTATTCGCAGTGCATTACATTTGTCTATGTTAAGGGTCAGTTGCCACTCCCTGCACCAAGTGCCTATCCGCTGCAAATCTTCCTGCATTTCGCTGCAACTTTCTAATGCTGCAACTACACCATTATCCGCGAAAAGCCGCATGGAACTTCCGACACTATCTACTAGGTCATGTATATATATTGTGAAAAGCAATGGTCTCATAACACTCCCCTGTGGCACGCCAGAGGTTACTTTAACGTCTGCAGACGTTTCTCCATTGAGAACAACATGCTGTGTTCTGTTTGCTAAAAACTGTTCAATCCAGCCACACAGCTGGTCTGATATTCCGCAGGCTCTTACTTTGTTTATCAGGCGACAGTGCGGAACTGTATCGAACGCCTTCCGGAAGTCAAGAAAAATAGCATCTACCTCGGAGCCTGTATCTAATATTTTCTGGGTCTCATGAACAAATAAAGCGAGTTGAGTCTCGCACGATCGCTGTTTCCGTAATCCATGTTGATTCCTACATAGTAGATTGTGGGTTTCCTAAAACGACATGATACTCGAGCAAAAAACATGTTCTAAAATTCTACATTAGATCGACGTCAAAGATATAGGTCTATGGTTTTGCGCATCTGCTCGACGACCCTTCTTGAAGACTGGGACTACCTGTGCTCTTTTCCAATCATTTGGAACCTTCCGTTCCTCTAGAGACTTGCGGCACACGGCTGTTGTTGTTCTGCGTACCACTCTATTGCGGTGGCGAGGGGACCCACAACAATGTTCCTCGTGCTGACAGTGAGTGGTGCTGCAGATATCATCGCACCTTTTATGCGGATGCGAGCTGGGAACAACTCCACTTCCTGAGCGAAGACGAAGGGTATACGGTCTCGCACAAGGAAGTGAAAAATATTCACTGGCGGGAAAAAACTATCGCAACACAAATACTGAGTTGTACGGCGTGAACGAAAGATGGTAGGCGTGTTTCTGCATCTGAAAGATGATGTCTGCTCAGATTTCGCGCCAGTCGCGTAAGTGAGGCGCTAGTAGCGTCACTATGAGGAAGCAAACCGGTCTGCTTTAAGTACATGATGTAACGACCGTGAGAGTTACTTATCTTTGAGATTGGACGTGGTGGGTCGACCTCAGTCAAGAGTGCCTTCAAGGTGACAAAGACGCCATTATCATCACTTCACTGAGTGTGAAGAGGTCGTGTAATAGGGCTACCAGAAACAATGTTTTCTTCTGCCATACTGCGGGAAAATTTGGCAAGAATGTAGTCACTGTACATGACTGCTGGCAGCGCTGGTGACGAGAATGTACGGTCAGGAGGGTGAAGCTTGAAGCCATGGGTAGGCGTTCCGCCCAGTAGATGGCAACCCGAAGTTACTCGACCAGGGTGACGATTGTATCGTTGGGACAGCTCCCGCTCCCCCACATATTCTCGGCTCAAGATCTCAGTGAAATTCCTCGGAAAAGTAACAGGCTCCGGGCGGTCACGAGATCACCGTGAGCCTCTGGTGCATCTTACTGCATCTCCAGCAGCAACTGCAGCAGCAGTTGCCACAACAGCTACACAACGAAGCGTTACAAATCGGTTACTTCATGGACAGTTCCGACCCAGGTGCCCTGTAACGTGGATTCCACTCCCCAAACCACTGCCGTTTGCAACTTCATTGGTGTCAAGAGAGAGCTTGTTGGAGGACAGGGTGGAGGTGTTTTCTGATGCAAGCTGGTTCTGGCTTGGTGGGAGTGATCTACTTGCGTTGGTTCCGTGGAGACCAGTTGAGGTTCGGCAAGCAACCTGTCTCTGTGCGCTAGACACATCGGATGTACACTTGGAGTTATGGTCTGGGGTTCAATTTCGTATGACAGCAGGAGCACAGTCGTAGTTATTCCACAAATCGTGACTGTAATCTGTACGTCAGTACCTGTTGTGCTGCCATTCGTGAACAGCATTCCAGGGGGTGTTTTCCAACAAATGGCTCCAACCACTATGGGACTTAACATCTGAGGTCATCAGTCTCCTAGACTTAGAACTACTTAAACCTAACTAACCTAAGGACATCACACATGCCCGAGGCAGGATTCGAACCTGCGACCATAGCAGCAGCGCGGTACCGAACTGAATCGCCTAGAACCGCTCGACCACAGCGGCCGGCTGTTTTCCAACAGGATAATGCTCTGCCACGTACTACTGTTGTAATCGGACATGCTCTACAGACTGCCGACATGTTGCCGTGGCCTGTTTCATCACCAAATCTGTCTCCGATTGACCACATATGGGACATTATTGTACAATTCCAGCGCCACTCACAAACAGCGTTAAACATTCCTGTATTGATCGACCACATGCAACAGGCATGAAACTCAATCCCACAAACCGACGTGTGGCATCTGTACAATAGAATGCATGCACGTTTGCATGCTTGCATTCAACATTCTACTAATTACACCGGTTATTAATGTACCAACATTTTACATTCGCAATAGCTTATCTAGCACTTACATTAACTTGTGATCTTATAATGTTAATCAAGTAAATATGTTTCCTAGATATTCCCGAAATGTCATTACTTTACATCAATTATTTTTTGATGTTGCGATTTCTTCCCGCCAGTGTATATTTCCTCTCGGGTGCTATTTATGTGGGGCGAGATCCGACATGGCGTTCAATATAGCACTTCAGATCGTATCACTCGCATATTTGTATGACAGTCATGCGTCCCGACCAAGGAGATTAACAATATCGCGTAAGAATAAGTGACAGTGTTGATAGATAACAAAGCAGTTATGGTAGATGTTTCACCCTGTTACGTGTGGCGTACACGATCATCTCATAAAGAACCGACATTTCAATGCGATTCTTGAATGAGAAAGCTGCTGTGTTGTCTTTCCACATATACAGAATACAGACGCCGTAATTGCTAACTAAACTATGTGGGTGCACAGAAATGCCAATCATTTCCACATCCGGGCGTTTCACGCCAATTGAACAAGTTTTCTTGGAATTTTAATGGCCAGCGATAACCCAGGACAGCTGTGTGTATATTCACGCACAGAAGTAACTCGGAGACAATTTATTTCTTTTGTGAGGTGCTGCATCGTCAGCTGTCACGCTTTGCGGAGGCGCGGCAGCAGTTGCTGTGGCAGAGAATCGCTGCTACCGCTACGGGCGTTCTATGCCGCAGCGCCGAGACGGCGCCGTCCGACGCTAAGCCAGTATTTATAGCGCGATGGGTGCGGTGGCGCGCCAGCTAAGCCGCGGCCGACGCTAATCCCGCGTCCGCTTGTCGCGCTGCCATCGCAGACACCAGACACCTGAATTCCCCTCCCTCCTACCCCCCTTTCCCGCGCAGCGTCCTCTACCTCGCAGCACGGGCCAAATATATGGCTTTCGATTAGGTGCGCTTCCTCCCGGTAAATAATGAAAAAGTCTGGCTACACTCCCTCCGTTCTGCTCCAGAAGTCTCCCGCCGTTTGTCAAGCTCTTGTTTCCGTTCGAATCGGGTCGACTCTGTGGACCCACTGCATTTACCATACCAGAGTTTGTGTTGCACCGCACAGCCTGTTATGCATGTTTCTCATTCTGTGTGTCTCCTCTTTTTCCTTTTGAACGAAACTATTCGAAGACACACAGGAAAGAACAACATATCTCATATTGCAGCGAACAGCATTAATATTTGGTAATGACTTTGTTGTAAGAAACCACACGAGCTGAAAAACATTTTTCCGTTTTTTACTCATTGTTCTGCCACTAGCTGCGTCATCATCTGCTTGAAATTTTAAAATGTTTCGTCATGAAATTTCCGTTAATTGTTGACATTGAGTTTGAAACTAGTAGCACAATAGTAATAGCAAAAAATATTTTGTAGCGTGTATGGTTTGTTACAGCAAAAGTTCTTTCATGAAATCGGTGAATCACGATTCTAAGAAGACTTGACGAGGCAGAAATCCAAATTTGCAAAACTTTGTAAATCTCTATTTTCTGTACCAATAATTCAAAAGAAAAAAATAATACTGTAGATGTAAGTGTCAGAACGTTTCAGACCAACATCAACATCATCATCATAAACTAAAGGCTATGCCTTGTCGATTTAGCAACGTCCCTCTCTCCATTGTCATCCTCTTCAATTCTTCATACGATTTTATCCCAATATCTTCTTTGATGTTATTAAAATACGTTTCTCTTGGCCTGCCTCTTGGTTTTTTCCCTACTACTTTTCCTTCAACTACATTCGTTAGGAACTGGTTGTGTCTCTTTATGTGCCCTATCATTCTTGATTTTCTTCTTCTACATATTTTAGCAGCGTTCTGTTCTCATTCACTTCTCTTAAGACCTGTTCATTACTTTTTCTATCTACCCAGATTGTTTTCGTCATTCTTCCCCATATCCACATTTCCATTGCTTCCAGTCTCTCTTTCTCTGCCTTTCCCAGAGTCCACGCTTCACATCATTATGTTAAGACAGTCCAGACAAAAGTTTTGGCAAACTTTTTCCTACGTTCTAGGCTTATATGATTGTCTGTTAGTAAATTTCTTTTATTTTGGAAAGCTTTCTTTGCCAAGGCTATTCTTCTGTTTACATTTATTGTCGTCAGTGATTGTGCTCCCCAAATAGCAGAAGTTCTCAGCCAGCTATATAACATCATCTTATAGTTTAATATTAACTTTACCATTTTATTTTGTCTTCCCTATTACATAGTTTCTGTTTTCTTCTTATTTATTTTTAGACTAAATTCTCTTAGGATTTTGGCAAATTTTAGCAACATAAATTCCATTTCCTTTACTGAGTCAGCAAGTACTCCTATATCATCTGCAAAATGGATACAGTGTATTCGTTCCCCGTTAATTTTAAATCCTTTGGTTATTCTTTTCAATTTTGCAATGGTTTTTTTTCAAAAAATAAGTTGAACAAATATGGTGATAACATCCTTGCCTTATTCCCCTCCTTATTTTTGCTTTTTTCTTCACAACATTCACTTCTATCTCCTGCCTTTTATACAGGTTCCAGATTAATCTTCTGTCCCTCCAATCAAGATTAATTTCCTTTATTGTTCGAAATAACAATTTCCAATTAACCATGTCAAATGCTTTTTGTAACTCTATAAAGGTCAAGTAGGTTTTCCTATTAACTCCAATAACTCTTTCTAATACCATCCTCAGAGCTAGTATTGCCTCTCTAGTATTTTAATAACATCTTAGAAGATATGGGGGTAAAATCGTATGAAGAATTGAAGAGGATGACAATGCAGAGAGGGACGTGGCTAAATCGACAAGGCATAGCCTTTAGTTTACGAGATGTGGAGCACCACCTACTGTAAAATGCACATACGGGGCATGCTGAAAAGTAATCTCCGAATTTTTTGTTCTGTTCTTCGTATCAGTTGAGATATCACATGTCATGGGTATTAGTCGGTCGACTTTCCCACTTCGCACAAGCAGGTTGCAGCCCTCTACCGCTAGCGGATTCGGAACTGTAGCGGGGTAATATGGTACGTGAGAAACAATGTGCTATAATCGACTTTCGAATTCGAGGAGTACGTTCACACATGCAGAATCCTCTCCTTCAGCATGACAAGGCTAGACCACTGACGAGTGCTAAGAAATCTGAAGCAGTCTGACACCTTGGGTCACTGTCATCGATCATCCTTATACAATCACGACATGGCCTCTTCCCTTCCGATTTTCATTTGCTTCCAAAACTTACATAACACCATCGAGGACATCGATCTGATGGTAATGAAGTGCTGCAAGCAGAGATGAGGTTGTAGCTCCGTCAACAAACATTTTACAATGTCAGTATCAACACCCTATCCCTCGTTTGGGGAAATGTATCCGTCGCCAGGGCAAATGTGTTGAGAAATAAATATGTATAAATGAGGAATAAAGTCGGAGAATGTTAATAAAGTTAATTTTATGTATAAATCCTTAAGAGTTTTCACACATAAAAATCGGAGGCACTACTTTTTAGCACGCGCTCGTAAGTATAGGACGTATTCCATCTCTCAAAGGGAGGCGATCTGAAACAGCAAAGTGTTGATCTATTTCACCCCCTGTAGACTCATAAGATTGGAACATCCAAACTTAATTTTTAAGAACTGACTGGCCCCTTTTAGGTATTACAGAGTCCCAAAGTACAGATTTCATCTTCCTCACATGATCTGCAACATCTTTAATCGACTAAGCTTCAAAACGCAAAACCCATTTCATGAAGTAACGGCATTTTAATGGGGATGAAGAACTTGAAAAACATGAGCTGCTGATAAAAAATTGTTATTATACAAGCAGTTTTCGTCCAAAGACCATCATCAGATGCCATAAAATATTTACGCCAGCATATGACACGATTTTGTTATAAATATTTTATGATTCCTGAAATAGCAAACCCTGGACCGAAACTGCTTGTATAACAGAAAATTTTATCAGCAGCTCTTTGCGGTGAATCATAACTTCCTCAAATATTTACGAGATGTGGAGCACCACCTTCTAAATGGAAATGAAAGAAATGTGAATGTCAAAATCTGAATGCCATCTCTTATAGTTAGCTTTGCAAAACCTGCGTTCAGTCAGCGCTGCATGGAAAGTTCTTTTAGGTCGTGACCAATTTATTTTTGCAGCTACGTACTACCAAAATCATTTTGGTGTGTCGTATTATTTATTTTTGAGCGGAGAGATGAATAAATAGCATCGAGGATCAAGTTGGTTATAAAAACGAAAAATAACGTGCAGACCTCCTCTTAACACTGGATACAATGATCCAAGGAAGCGAATATTTATGAAACAATTCCAGAAGGCCGTGCTCATTCAATTGAAAGTGGTTATTAATAGCTAAGGATTTTACTTTCCAACACGATAATTGTCATCTCACACATCAGGAAATGAAAACAACTGGTTTGGATAAAATTCGTATGACGGAACATTTCTTTAGTGGCCTCTGCAATGTTTGCACATGCATGCTGCTTCTAAGAAAAAGATACTGCGGAGCACCGATTCCTCATTCCATCTATGGACCCTATATGAAATAAATTGTATACAGACCATGATTATAATCATAATCAAAACAACATGCACCGATGGATAGGTTACGTCTTACAGATGTGCTAGTATATCGTCTGTTGATCTACAATTTTCTCCCTTTACTCATTTTATTCTCCTAGTCTCTTCTCAGACACGGATTGGGATTGGCAGCAACAATAATGCTCGTCCTTAGTCCAGTATGATGTGAGAAATGACTTCAGTTCCACAGTTATAAACGAATAAAATAATGAATATGAAAACCAATAATCAATAATTTCTGCATATGACGCAGGTAGCGGTAATGTAGCTGAGATGTGAATGACGATGCTGCATATAGTTTGTAGGAATTGGGTACTATTGTGCCTGACGATCGACTCCCAGTAAATGGAAAGGGGAGTGGGGAGAAGGGTGGAGGAGATGAGCCAAAACGCTTTATTTGCATGGGGACACAGTTTGTTGACGGGTAAGAAGTGCGTGTGTGGCGCAGAGAATAAGAGTAGTAAAATGCTGGCGGTCGTGGGGGAGTACATTCTTGTCAAATTCAGTATTGTTTATTTATATTAGGCAGCAGCTAATCACAGTGCATCAGCTTAAAATCAGGAATTATGACCCCCTCCGCTGACACCGACTTACTGCTGCACCACCCGTGCCGGCGAGAGGGTTTTCGTGTTTCAGTGAAGAGGGGGACTACACCGCCGGTAAAATAGCTGCTGGCAGGTTCTCCAAGCCGGCCAGGCCTCACAACGTTCCATCTTTCCTTCCTGTCCTGAGATTTCCTTTCCTTATTTGTCAGGTGGGCGGAGCTCGAAGTCATAGGTAGGCGGTCCGCCTAGCAGATGGCAACCCGAAGTTAGTACACCAGGGTGTCGGTTGAATCGTTGGGACAGCTCCCCCGCATTTTCTCGGCTCAAGATCTCAGTCAAATGCCTCGGGAAAATAACAGATAACGGGAGTGGACCATATCAGCGACACAAATGGCTAAGGAAAAGACTATGTTTACAACAATGTGAAATGTGTAGGGGTTTGGCACAAAGAAAAGAAAAGTATTCTAGGAATCAGGCAAGTTGAATGTAGATGTGTGTGTTCTCAGTGAAACAGACGTCATTGAGAAGGGAAATGAAAATATTACAGATTACATTTACTTTCCCAGTGGCGTTAACAAGGAGGAAAGGGAGAAGAGAGGAATTTCACTAGCTCTCCTGTTGTACAGAAGACATGAAATGCTGAGAGGAAATTGATTAGATGATTATGACTGCGTAAACCTCAAAATATGGCCACAAAATTATCATTTTGGAAGCTAATGCGCCTGGAAATAGCGCTGACAGTAAAGTGAAACATGAGTTTTATGAAAAATTAATAACTGTGCTAGAGAACAAAAAAAAAAGTTAAATGGAAGATTTTGACGGGAAAGTAGGAATGGCCACAGATAGTGGAGAAGAGCGAAGATATGATGATCACACAGTAAATGACAATCGTGATATATGTGAGATATCATTCTTGAACATTCTAAATAGTTTCTTTTCTCACAAGCAGATCCACAACTATGCGTGGAGGGTTCCTTCCACAGATATTTGTTCAAAACAGCCCATTTTTATTCAAAATAAAAATTTCAGGAAAAAGTAAACGATATTTGAGTCCACAGGGGTGTAGAATGTAGTTCAGACCACCTCTTGTTAGGTTTGAAAATGGTAGGAACATCTAAGGAGCAAGGAAAAATTAAAGAGATAAATATTCCCACGAGGACAGGAAATACTACGAAATGCAACTTAGACCGTTTGAAACAAGAATCTGCAATGGTTTTTTAATCAGTTGCAGTTAGCTTACAAACTGAGGCAGCTAGACGAAGAAACGGCGTGGCATATGTACGACGGAATTAAAAAGTGAACACATGAAGCAGCATTTGAAGCATTGGGACAACGAAGCGAAGACGGAAAGCGGCTTGCACAATGGTGTAACAAAAACATTGTAAAATAGTAAACCTGAAAAAGATGAATAATAATTGGTCGAGAAAAAGGGACAGACAGGATACAGCTTTATATGTTAGAATGAACAGAGAAGTTAGGAAAAAAAAATATTTGTAAAAGGAAAAATGAAATCTGGGAGAACAAATTGGAGTAAACCGATCGAAAATGCGTTCCACAGAAGCTGCGTGGAAAATGGTTTCAGGGCTGAGAAAAGAAGTAAAAAGAAGAGCAAACCTGCTGGTTATCAGTCTGATATAATTGGAGACACATTCCTAAGGGCTCTCAACAAAATAAAGAATAGAGTGCAAGAAAATAAAATGCGCGATGAGAGAAACGAGGTTTGTGAAGAGATAGATAAAATAACCACGAAAAAGACATAGAAGGCGACTACACAGATGAAAATGGGGACACGGAGATGTACTGATAGAGTTAGAGAGCTATGGCTCAAGTGTTTCACCTCGGACAGTTTGACACAAACGCTGCTACACACAATTACATAAGGCTTAGTCTATAATTGTCCAAGTGCGCCTGGAAATCTCGACTAAACATAACCAAATTACCCAAATACTGATAAATGCAACTGAATTTTAAGTCAGAAAAACCCATTATCTAAAATATCGGCGGTTGAGAATTCGAAGGGAACACCATACTCAAACAGACCGCAGTCAGTCGCAAAGGCGGTTACTGGTTTTGACTCTTCCACTAAAGGTATTTGGAAATAAGCTTGATTAAGAAAAAAAAGTTGTGAACATTATTTGATTCCAGGAAAAACAGGACTGCAAATCCGGTACTGGAATAGAATGCAGGACTATTTTCTTATTAAGTGCACAGTAATCTTCTACAGACAGGATCCCACTCTTGGATTTCGGAACCAGAAAAAAGGGAACGAGTATGGGGACTTAGGTATTCTAATTACTCGTCTGCTCAGCATTTCATTCACAACTACCTTCAAACTGATTCATCTACTGAGGGGATAGGAGATATGGAAGTTGTCTAACCGCAACAATATCACTCCACTTAGTTCTAATTTATATTCCTCGCGCTCTACGACCCACAACCAATTAATGAGAACATCTTTAAATTCGTAACACAAATCTTCCAGCTTTTTCCGCTGTTCGGGGCTCAAAATCAAATTCAAATTTCTTTTCACGCCAATTAGGGACTAACTCACCATGGTGAAAGAAATCCGCAGTCCGACCTTAATTCTACGTAAAAATAATACTTAAAGTTTGTATCTGTTGTTTCAGCCAGCTAAGTAGGTTGGAAGTGGTTGGTTTGGCGACCTAACGACCGCACGACATCAGCGCGCTATCTTTTGTGTAGTTCTTTACAAAGTGCGATTATCACTGTTATGATTATGGGAATAATTCGTTGCATTGAAACCTAACACAATCACGACCCTGTGTAACCACGCTTTACCACTCGCCAACAACGACGTCTTTGCGCGATACATGCAATTACACAGGTAATAATTAATCTTCGGGGTATTTGACAGCAGAAGTTTAATTTCATCAATTAATTACAAACCGCGCGGTCCTTTCCATGATTATATTGTTCTCTTGCTACCATCAGTGTGATGAGTCCTCATTCATCAAATATTTTGCTTTGAATTCTAAACATTTATAAAATCCGCAAAGATGCGAGCATGACGTAGCATTTCACAGAGTAGCATATCTTCCTCACGCTCTCGGATTTACGTGAATGATGTGAAACTGTCCTGCATTCTACGTTGTTCCTTGAAGATTGTAGACACTGTAGACTACCGTGCCCCTGATATAGCGGTATTTGCCACGTATCTTGCCAACGCCGCGCTCACGAAAACCGTCACTGCGTCATTCGTTGCACAGAAGTTAGGAAGTCGTGAGGAAAAAAGAAAAAAAGAAATACTTCCCTGACTCTTTCGTATTCAAGTGTCCACCAAACTTTGATTGTTCCAACAGCCGTTCTGAGTGCAACGTTGGTCCTAATCTGTGCTGTAGTCAATTTGGACTGGGCAATGTTTGCTTTGTAAGTGCGGCGCTTGAGAAGTGAATCAGTATGCTGTTGCCTTCAGGTAAAGGGCAATGGCGTCTTCCTTAGACCACTGTCGCGGGCGTGTCAACTCAAATTCAAAGAGTTGCGCAGTTGTACGGAAGAATTGTACGTCCTCCCGCAGGGCAGACATTACGACTCCACTGCAGTCCACGAACTGTGTTCTTCGATGCCGGTGGTACGTTTAAATTACTGACGAACCGAATACGTAGCTCACAATAGACCCCCTTTCCTAAAATCAAATACATTTGCCATGTATTCAGCATTTTCATGCAAATCACGATGTTTCTATCCAATGTATAGTACAGTGCTTAACTGCCCTCCATCAATGACCCATGGATGTATAGTGTTTTTACGTCACTTCATAGGGGTGTTGCCTTTTCATTATAAGCTGAAGTATAAATATCGAACATGAATGTAGGTCTGACAGCACTTCATTGTGATAATGTTTCTTGAGAAACTGTAACAGTTAGTGCCGTCTGTTTGATTTATAGCTGTCTGTAGTGTTCCAGTACAGACTTTCAATTGAAGAGCATATTCCCATCAAAAATTATGTTCCAATTTTCCGATAGGTTTTGGCTTAAACTCTTTTTCAGTGTTCTGCCTTCACGTAAATGTAAAATGCGTAATCATTTCCATTATACATCAGATTCGGCAGTGCGGGTCTGCTGCATAATTCAACACACAAACACCATTCGCTGATTCAATACGCATGACAGTTTTTACTTTCGTGTTCGGACTTCGAATTCTGAGTTCGCTTGATTCTCTGACGTCAATGGCAACTATTGTTCTCTCCTAGGAAATAATGCTTAAGTCATCCTAGTAAATACAGTGTAAATACCTGTCAGTGGCTAATCACATATAATTTGATTTTCCTGTGTTTTGTTTTTCGCAGGACTTCTTGTTTCTCTACAAAATAATGTGAAAAGATTGAGCAGTGAATTAAGATACACCTACTGCTAATTTGAGTTTTGGAAAGGTGGACTGTGAACTAAGCTGACAGAGTTAACGTTATACTTACATACTTCCGCTGTTTATCGTCTCAAATGGTTCAAATGGCTCTGAGCACTATGGGACTTAAGTTCTGAGGTCATCAGTCCCCTAGAACTTAGAACTACTTAAACCTAACTAACCTTAAGGACATCACACTCATTCATGCCCGAGGCAGGATTCGAACCTGCGACCGTAGCGGTCGCGCGGTTCCAGACTGTAGCGCCTAGAACCGCTCGGCCACTCCGGCCGGCGTTTATCGTCTCATTGCCTTTTCGTTCTGATTCCATTTTAGTTTCTCGACTGCTGCACCCGGCGAATGATATTTTTTTTCATGAAATAAACCATAGGCTCGCAATCGACATTGAGTTATCCTCGAATCTAATGGAGATTTTTAGCGTTTATGGAGAACATCATAGCTTCTGGTTCTACTTACCAAATCTGTACAGCTTCCTACACGAAACATCTCTAATAATTTTTAATGATCAAGAAACATAGTATTAATTTCTGTATAGTGACAGCAGCAAAACCTGCCTTCCTGTTGTGTACTTTATAAATTCCCTTTTCTCTCAGTATTGCTTTGTAGCTTATATGAAAATCCAAAGACTTCCATTTTGCAAACCAACAGTAACCTGCAGGGTATTGTTTCTCTTGTTAAATATTCTCGAGAAAAACTGGCATTAATCGCTAGCATTTGGTTTTTAACTCGGGCAGCTGAGACCAGTTTTCGCTGCCAGTGTATTTCACAGGATAATGACAAAGCTACTATCCTGATGGAAGGTTTTACAATGTTTTTGTCCAAATGAAGTATTTCGTTGCACTTCACATTAAAGTTTGTTTCTCATGCTGGTGGCGACTGTAAGACACATGAACGCCACGACGCCGTTTAGTGCTGTGCACTTGTTCAGGGCCTTCCATCTCCGTTCTACCCTCATCCGCTAGTTTCTTCTTTCCTCTGGGATCCAGAAACTCTGCTAATACTCGTACTTCAACGTAGTGTCTGAACTATTGTTTCTTTTTACAGATACGCGTTTCTTCGTGCCATTCATGTGGAACTTTATAATGGATGTATCACAAGATTTTAAACCGTTTCTTTCAATGGTAAGGTTGATGATTGTTGACGTGCATTTGGAGATCTGCAGCACATTATGTCCAGTGTCAGTCAATATGTGAAATACCAGAAAATGTACAAAATTCACAATTTTACGTTTACAGAAATTTAAATAAAGTTCTAAAGCATTGCATCACTTTGAATCTTATCAAGATGTGACTCGACATTTGTCCATATTCTTTTTGGAGATAGTAGGACACGTGTAACTTTATAGTGGATGTGTCACAAGATTTTAAGTCGCTTTTCTCAATAGTAAGGTTGATGATTGATGACGTGGATTTGGAGCACATTACTTCCAGTGTTCAATCAGTATCTACAATTAATATCAGTTCTTATCATGCTTCTATCAGAAAATGATAAAATGCATAGTTTTACATTTCCAGACATTCAGACATTTAAATGAAGTTCAAAACCATTGCATCGCTTTGAATCTTATCAAGATGTGATTCGACATTTCAACCTTTTTTTTTTTTTTTTTTTTTTTTTTTTTTTTTTTTTTTTTTTTTTTTTGGAGATAGAGTGGTGTATCAACTATAGAAAGTCTTCGGTTGCTAGTAATAGTGTATGTCATGTCATTAACTTTCACCGCCGACGCTCAATACAAGATTACAAGTTGCCATGTCCCAACAAGGAATTCCTGAATCCAGTTACAAATTTTGTTTGATTCTCCACATGAATGTACTTACGTTAATCATGAGCCACGGAGCCTCACTTAATGTTAACTTTTTCAACTGTTTCACAATATCACTGACACAAATAGCTGTACAATTCATCCTACGTGTGGTGCGAGCATTTATCTGGGCATTTCTTGTATACGTTATTCGTAATGGAATACTTGGGAACGGAGTTCTGAATTCCTGCATGTTCCTCGTTACTCTCAATTGTAGGTCCTGTGTCTTCCATGAGTGACTGGACACCACCCTTGATGACACCACTGACAATTACTGACAACCTTTGCATTTGTCCAGAATTTCTTTGGATGTTGTCAGATGCTTCGATAAAATTTTGGTACGATATTCAGTGAAGGCTTCAAGCACTGCCCTTTTCAGAGCCAAACATTTTCCATTCAGCATCTCTCTGTCTATATCGCTTTGCTTTTCCTATTATGCACTGACTGTCTCTGTAGTAGCTTCTTTACAGTGACTATATGCCACGGAGGCTTCCTCCTATCATGAACTTTTCTAGGATACATATGTATTAGTGCTTGGTCAATTGTTCTTTTAAACCTAAGCCACAGCTGATCTACATTCTCGTGCCCAGAGGCACTACTGCCCTCTTTATTTAGTCTACTGAACAAGTAAATTTTTCTACTTGTTTTCGTTCTGCTTGAGTTACCTGAGTTGTCACGAGTGTCTCGTACTTACTGATACCAGTTTCAATATGAACATTTTCGAACTGATCAGTCTTTTTTTTCTTTTTGCCGTTATAACTGGTATATATCTCCATAATGAGTTGGCCTCTGAACAGTTTGTTCTCGATAGTTTTCAGAGGCAGCATTTAGTATTATTTCGCAGGCTGCCTTGTAACGCCCACCACTTACAAAACTATTAACTATCGCAATGGTCAATGTCCTCTAATAGTGACAGCATGATTGAAGAACATGCAGTATCTGGACATCCCTATACAATGCGAGAAGAAAGAATATTAGGGAGACATGGCTTAGTCACGGAATGTGTGCTGATTCGGAAAATTTCATTCTGGAAACGCCCCCAGGCTGTGACTAAGGCATGTATCCGCAATATCCTTTCTTCCAGGAGTGCTAGTCTCGCACTTTTCGCAGGAAAGCTTCTGGAACGTAGGAGACGAGATACTGGTGGAAGCAGGGCTGCGAGGATGGGTTCTGAGTCGTGTTTATGTAGCTCAGGGGTAGAGAACTTGCCAGTGAAAGGCAAAGTCCCGAATTCGAGTCTTCGTCCGGCACACAGTTTTAATCTGCCAGGTAGTTTTGACTACTAGCGGTCGCAAAAGGCAGCCTCGCCTGTGTAAATGGAGGCGGGGAGAATTTTGCTATCAACAGAGAAGGAGTAACAGCAGAATGGTTCTGTTACGACAGCTCAAAACTTTGAATGTTTAGTCATTGCATGTCACCTGAGTAGCACGTCAATCAGGTACATTTCTAGCCTTCTAAAGCTGCCCAAGTCGACTGTAAGTGACCTGGTTGTGAAGTGGAAACGTAAAGGAACAACGACAGTTAAACCAAGACGAGGCAGACCTGATGTACGACAAGTGAGGGACTTTCGAGCACCGTGGATGGTGGTTGGCAAACAACGAATGAAATCAGCGGAATGACTCGTGAGTTTCGAAGTATTACCAGCAGTCCTGTCACAATGTCTGCACCTAGGTAGTTGAAAATAACGGAGTATAGTGGGCGAGAAGCTCCTCGAAGGCCACAAATTCCTGTCTTCCCTGCTAAGCGACGCTCCAGGTGGTGTAAAGAGCGACCTCACTAGCCACATGTGATTTGGAGTGATGAATCACATGATTAAGGTGTGGTCCCGTTTAAGGAAACGTTCATTGCGGAAGGAAATGAACACATTTTACAGCCATGTGTACTACTGCAGTAGAAAAAACAGTTCGGAGACGATGGCTGCCTCTATCAGCATGGTAGTCCATTCTCCAAGTAGTGGCATCTGTGAGCCAATGGTACCTGAACAATAACTTGCTGAAATGCACTGGACTGTCCCGTGCAACACCTCTGTGATAAGTTAGAAAGTTGACTTCGCTTCAGATCCCAGCGCCAAACATCACTACCATATCTGGTTTCGACCCTAGATGAAGAATGGACTGTCATTCCTCCACAGATATTCGGACACCTCACTGAAAGTGTCTCCGGTAGAGTTCAACCGTCATAAAGGCGAAGGATGGATCTGCTTCATACTGATGCCCACTTATAGGTGTCCGGATTTTTCTGACTAGACAATGTATGTGCACTAGAAAACTGAAATTTTCTCTCAAATTACAGATTACATCAGGAAATGAGTCTATCATCCAGCCTCTTTCTTAATTCACCTAAGACAGACGAGATCGTTAACGTCCGACGCTCGCATTCGGAAGGAGCTCTATTATTCCAGTCCTGGCAGTTGTATTTAATTACTAGCGTTTCACTCGCGGGCTTCACTCGCATACTCATATGTTACATATATATATATATATATATATATATATATATATAGCACACATCTCCACCACCCACTCCCTCTCTCTGACAATCTTCTCTTCCTTCCCCCACCCCCGTTTTGTCTGTCATTTCTTCGTCTCCTTTCCCCCTGTCCACCTTGTCCTCCCTCCTCTGTCTGTATCCTCGCCCCGTTACTCCGTCTCGTCCATTCCCCTCTCTCTGCCAATCTCCTCCTCCCTCATCTGTTCATCTCCCCCTCCCTCCTCTTATCCATCTCTTTTGTCATTCTCCTATGTCACCAGGTTCTTACCCCCAATCTTACCCTGATGTAAGGTGGTTTTTACCCCCACAGTACTTCTTTCCGGAGTTTGTAGCAACTTTGGTTGAAATCGATCCAGTGGAACATGCACAGGCACACACACATACATACACCCACCTACCCACCCACCCGCCCACCCACACACACACACACACACACACACACACACACACATGCACTTCCATATTTGATATATGTACACGATGATACAGATTCCGAAGTTGCTCTAAATCAACTGAGATGAATAATATGGCGACTCATGTAAAGCAACAGGAAGGCCGATTCCGCTGCCGATTCTTGCCCTGTCCGAGCGTTTCCTTCGGACCTTCGGGTTTTTTTCCTTCCTACCTCTTACCTGGTAAACGTAGCGATTTATAACAATATGTTAAAAGAGGAAACAATGTAGTGAGCTCATTCTTGTACAAGTCTACCAGAATCTCTATTACGCAACAGCAGAGAAAGTTCATTTTTTGTCACAGACCAAATCATGTCTGATTTCACTGAGAATATTTGCAGAATTTTTCAAGGAATCCTAATTTACAGGGCGAATCACCTAAACTTTGCATCGCACACATTATGGAAATAGAAATTGCTACTGATGTGTGGTTTTCACAGAATGGATTGGTAGCCGGGGGCTCGTATTGTTAGCTAATCAACAAATTTTAATAATACTTAGAAGGTGTATTTTTGTGCAAACGTATATTTGGCTATTGACATCAACATACTAAAAGAAGTGTAAGTTAGAACGTCAGTAGTACTTCACGAGGTATCGTATTTTGAAAAGTTCCCACACCGACACTTGTACAATACCTGTGGTAGCACAACTAAATAAAAACACAAAATAAGTGCATACACTGGTTATATGGATTCTCACCGGTAACGACAGGACTGACCATATCAGATTGTGTTCAAAATGACCACAGACAGTGGCAATACGCGCTTCCGGTCTGGTATGGAACGACTGCTGCATACGTGGTAGTATCTCAGCTGAGATGTCCGAGCAGGCTGCGGTAATACGTCTTCGTCAATCATCTGGTGTAGTTGGTTTGTGCTTGTAGACGGCATCTTTCAGCTCTCCCCATAGGAAAGTTTCTTTTTCTTGGGTCATCAGTCTTCTGACTGGTTTGATGCGGCCTGCCACGAATTTCTCTCATGTGCCAACCACTTGATCTCAGAGTAGCACCTGCAACCTACGTCCTCTATAATTTGCTGGAAGTATTCCAGTATCTCTCTTCCTCTACAATTTTTGCACTCTACAGCGCCCTACAGTACCTTGGAAGTCATTCCCTTGTGTCTTAATAGATGCCCTGTCATCCTGCCACTTCTCCTTATCAGTGTTTTCCACATATTCCTTTCCTCTCCAATTCTGCGCCGAACCTCCTCATACCTTACCTTGACAGTCCACCTAAATTTCAACATTTGCTTGTAGCACCACATCTCAGACGCTTCGATTCCCTTCTGTTCGGGTTGTCTCACAGTTCATGCTTCAGTACCATACAATGCTTTGCTCCAGACGTACATTCTCAGAAATTTCTTCCTCAAATTAAGGCCTATGTTTCATACTAGAAGATTTCTCTTGGCCAGAAATGTCCTTTATGCCAGCGCTAGTCTCCTTTTGACGTCTTCATTGCTGCCCAGGTAGCAGAATTCCTTAAGTTCACCTACATCGTGACCCTCAATCCTGATGTTAAGTTTCTCGCTGTTCTCATTTCTGCTACTTCTCATTGCTTTCGTCTTTCTTCGATTTAGTCTCAATCCATATTCTGTAATCATTAGACTGTTCATTCCATTCAGCAGATCATGTAATTCTTCTTCACTTTCACTCAGGATAGCAATGTCATCAGCGAATCGTATCGTTGAAATTGTGTCACCTTGAATTTTAATTCCACCCCTGAACCTCTGTATTATTTCCATCATTAATTCTTCCATGTAGACATTGAACAGTAGGGGTGAAATACTGCATCGACATCTTACACCCTTTTTAATCCGAGCACTTCGTTCTTGGTCGTCCTCTCCCGTTATTCCCTCTTGGCTGTAGTACATACTGTATATTACCCGTCTCTCCCTACAGCTTACCCATATTTGCCTCAGAATTTCGAATATCTTGCGCCATTTGATATTGCCGAACACTTTTTCCAAGTCGACATATACTTTGAACATGTCTAGACTTTTGTTTTTTTCTAAATCCAAACTGATCGTCTTAAAGACCATCCTCGATTTTCTTTTCCACTCTTCTGCATATTATTCTTGGCTGCATGAGCTGTTAAGCATATTGTGGGAAAATTCTCTGGCACTCATTAGCTTTTGCAGTCTTCGAAATTGCGTGAATGATATTTTGCTGAAAGTGAGATGGTATGTCGTCAGACTCATACACTTTACGCACCATTGTGAATGGTTTTGTTGCCTCTTCCCGATGTTAGTAATTGTGATGGAATATTATCTATCCCTTCTGCCTTATTTGATCTTAAGTCCTCCAAAGCTTTTTTGAAATCTAATACTGGATCCCCTATCTCTTCTTAATCGAATCCTGTTCCTTCTTCTATCACATCACACAGATCTTCCTCTCTCACAGAGGCTTTTAGCGTATTCTTTCCACCTATCTGCTCTGTCCTCTGCATTTAATAGTGGAATTCCAGTTGCACTCTTAATTTTACCACCCTTGCCTTTAATGTCACGGAAGGTAGTTTAGACTTTCCTGTATGCTGAGTGTCATTTATTTTTTGATTTCTTCACAGTTTTCATGCTTCGCTTTCGTCTTAGCTTCGACGCACTTCCTATTTATTTCATTCCTTAGCGACTTGTACTCTGTATTCCTGAGTTTCCGGTAACTCTCTCGTACTTCCTTCTTTCATCGATCAACTGAAGTATTGCTTGTGTTACCCATAGTTTCTTCGCAATTATGTTCTTTATATCTATGTTTTTCTTTCCAACTTCTGTGATTGCACTTTTCAGAAATGTCCATTCCTCTTCAGCTGTACTGCCTTCAGAGCTTTGCCTTATTGCTGTACTTACACCGTATGAGAACTTCAAGCGTATCTATTAATCCTTAGTACTTCCGTACCACACTTCCTTGCATATTGATTCTTCCTGACTAATCCATTAAACTTCAGCCTACTCTTCAACACTACTACAGTGTGATGTGAGTCTATACCTGCTCCTGGGTACTCCTTACAATCCAGTACCTGATTTCGGAATCTCCGTCTGACCATGATGTAATCTAACAAAAATCTTCCCATATCACCCGGCCATTTCCAAGTATACCTCTCCCCTAGTGATTCAACAGCACGACCGCTACGGTCGCAGGTTCGAATCCTACCTCGGGCATGGATGTGTGTGATGTCCTTAGGTTAGTTAGGTTTAAGTAGTTCTAAGTTCTAGGGGACTTATGACCACAGCAGTTGAGTCCCATAGTGCTCAGAGACATTTGAACCATTTTTGAACCTAGTAATTCTTCAACAAGGTATTAGCTTTTACTAGCTGAAACTAAGTCGCAAGAAGGCCCCGGGAGTAGATAACATTCCATTAGAAATACTGACGGCCTTGGCTGAGCCAGTCCTAACAAAACTCTACCATCTGGTGAGCAAGATGTATGAGACAGACGAAATACCCCCAGACTTCAAGAAGAATATAATAATTCCAATCCCAATGAAAGCAGCTGTTGACAGATGTGAAAATTACTGAACTATCAATTTAATAAGTCACAGCTGCAAAATACTAACACGAATTCTTTACACAAGAATGGAAAAACTAGTAGAAGCCGATCTCGGGGAAGATCAGCTTGGATTCCGTACAAATGTTGGAACACGCGAGGCAATACTGACCTTACGAATTATCTTAGAAGAAAGATTAAGGAAAAGCAAACCTACGTTTCTAGCATTTGCAGACTTAGAGAAAGCTTTTGACAATGTTGACTGGAATACTCTCTTTCAAATTCTACGGGTGGCAAGGGTAAAATACAGGGAGCGAAAGGCTATTTACAATTTGTTTGGAAACCAGACTTCAGTTACAAGAGTCGAGGGGCATGAAAGGGAAGCAGTGGTTGGGAAGGGAATGAGACAGGGTTGTAGCCTCTTCCCAATGTTATTCAATCTGTATATTGAGCAAGCAGTAAAGGAAACAAAAAAAAATTCGGAGTAGGTATTAAAATCCATGGAGAAGAAATAAAAACTTTGAGGTTCGCCGATGACATTGTAATTCTGTCAGAGACAGCAAAGGACTTGGAAGAGCAGTTGAACGGAATGGACAGTGTCTTTAAAGGAGGATATAAGATGAACATCAACAAAAGCAAAACGAGGATAATGGAATGTAGTCGAATTAAGTCGGGCGATGCTGAGGGAATTAGATTAGGAAATGAGACACTTAAAGTAGTAAAGAAGTTTTGCTATTTGGGGAGCAAAATAACTGATGATGGTCGAAGTAGAGAAGATATAAAATGTAGACTGGCAATGGCAAGGAAAGCGTTTCTGAAGAAGAGAGATTTGTTAACATCGAGTGTAGATTTAAGTGTCAGGAAGTCGTTTCTGAAATTATTTGTATGGAGTGTAGCCATGTATGGAAGTGAAACATGGACGATAAATAGTTTGGACAGGAAGAGAATAGAAGCTTTCGAAATGTGGTGCTACAGAAGAATGCTGAAGATTAGATGGGTAGATCACATAACTAATGAGGAGGTATTGAATAGAATTGGGGAGAAGAGGAGTTCGTGGCACAACTTGACAAGATGGAGGGACCGGTTGGTAGGACATGTTCTGAGGCATCAGGGGATCACAAATTTAGCATTGGAGTGCGGCGTGGAGGGTAAAAACCGTAGAGGGAGACCAAGAGATGAATACACTAAGCAGATTCAGAAGGATGTAGGTTGCAGTAGGTACTGGGAGATGAAGAAACTTGCACAGGATAAGGTAGCATGGAGAGCTGCATCAAACCAGTCTCAGGACTGAAGAGCACAACAATAACAACATAGCTGAAACTTGTTACAGAGCTGCCAGCCGCTGTGGCTGAGCGGTTCTGGGCGCTCCACTCCGGAACCGCGCTGGTGCTACAGTCGCAGGTTCGAATCCTGCCTCGGGCATCGATGTGTGTGATGTCCTTAGGTTAGTTAGGTTAAGTAGTTCTAAGTCTAGGGGACTGATGACCTCAGATGTTAAGTCCCATAGTGCTTAGAGCCATTTTTCATTACAGAGCTCAGTAAGTCTTTTTCGTTTCTCATTCCCTGTTCCAAGCCCACATTCCCCTGCAACCTTTTCTTTTACTCCTCCTCTTGCAACTGCATTCCTGTCACCCATGACCATTAGATTTTCATCTCTCTTTATGTGCTGTGTTGCCCTTTCAATATCCACATATACCTTGTCTTTCTCTCTCCATCTTCAGCATCCCTACTCCCGTTATACCATTTTCTGCTGCTGTTGATGTTACCCTGTTCTCATCTGACCAGAAATCCATGTATCCTTTCCATTTCACTTCACTAATTCTTATTATATCTAGTATGAGCCTTTGCATTTCCCTTTTCAGATTTTGTTGTCCCCCCCCCCACGTTCAAGCTTCTAACATTCCACGTCTCTTAGAACGTTATGCTTTCGTTGATTATTCAATCTTTTTCTCATGGTCACCTCCGTCTTTGCAGTTCTCTGCGATCCGGCATCTTTTGCCAAAGGAGAGATCCTCATGACACTTTTTCGATTACAGGCCACATATCTTGTGATTGCGCATTACGTGTCTGTAATGCAGTCGTTTACATGGTCTAGAGCATCCTCATGACGTTGATCATTGCTGATTCTTCTACCTTTAGGGGCAGTTTTCAGCCCCGAGGACAAGATAGTGTCCATTCCTCGTGGCCTTAGTGGCTGAGCGGTTCTAGGCGCTACAGTCTGGAACCGCGCGACCGCTACGGTCGCAGGTTCGAATCCTGCCTCGGGAATGGATGTGTGTGATGTCCTTAGGTTAGTTAGGCTTAAATAGTTCTAAGTTGTAGGCAACTGATGACCTCAGAAATTAAGTCCCATAGTGCTCAGAGCAATTTTTTTGTTCGCGCCTCCTTCCTCTTTGTCAAGGCCGTTGGCTGAATGAGGGTGACGTCTTATGCCAGAAGTGTTATTAATCAAAGTTTAAACACTGCCGGGTTTCGAACGCGGGAGCGAGGGCGTTTTAATTACTAATCAAAGACACTACCCCAAGGCCAGGGGTCTAGGCGTCAAACAAGGGTCCTCCAATGTACAGGCCCGTGCCTCTAATCCAACGATTTGTAATTAATTCGTGAAGACATGCTGTAGTACCTCGTGTTCTATTGGCTGCATAGCCACCATGTCGGTACCAAGGTTCCTCCAAGACTGCAGAGGAACGTTTTCCAGCATCCATGGAAATTGGTCGGTTTGGAGGCTGCGAAACTTTTGCGCGTACAGTGTTCCTTCTGCCATAAACGGGCCTATGAGCTCATGACTCACTATCCCACACCACACGTTTAATTCCATGGTTGCTGACATTCCACCTGAGGAAGCCAACGGCACAATAGTGCGCGTTTCGGCTTTGTACGTGGTCATTATCGGTAAATGTGGCTCCACCACTAAACAGTGTACATGACACATCTGGAGTATCCTGTCTTAATGCCCATGTACAAAAGTTAACACGACTGTCATAATCGTTTTCGTGCAGCTCCTGATGGAGAGAGATGTCATAGGAATTGAACCTATGTCGACCGAGAGTGCGCAAGACACTTGTCTGAATCATGCTACTTCCTCTTGCGATATCACGGGAGCTAACGTGCGGATCAACTGCAACAGCAGCAAGAACATTAATTTCCTTCTGTCGTCACTTCTTTCCTTCTTTTACGTTATCTATGTGTTACACTACCACTTTCACGTAACTGGTTGAATATGTTGATAAATAACTGCCGAGATGGTTGAGGTCTATTGGAAAGTTTTGCCGCATACACCGTACAAGAACTAACTGCATCCCTCCTACACCTTCCACAGACACTGAGCATGTTGGCTTTGTCTGCTTTTGCAAATCCCATCGTCCACTCAGGACGTACTGCTTGGATTGCCGCACACCAACTGTCTAGCGAAACAAAATGTAATGCACTCAAGGAACACAAGCAAACAAAACGGCATCGAACCCAGCAACAACGAAGGTTGAATGCCACAAACAATTATCGATGTGAAAACATTTCAAATACGATATCTCGTAACCGACTCGTCCTAGAATCCTGCAAAAATGCTATTGACATCTAATTACTATACTTTTAAATTGGTGGTCTCAATATGCACTGTTTCATTAAAGAATGTGTATGTATGCACAAAAAGTACACATTATAAGTATTATTAGAATGCCTTTAGTCGCTAACAATACGAGACCCTGACTACTACGACGGTACAGGTCGATTCTTTTTCTTCTTCTTACAAGAGGCTAAGCTTTCTCTCTGCAGCCACAGCTTCTTCCCTTCAGCAGTCCACTTCATCACTAAGCACGAAAAACATTCCATCACACTGATCATCTGTTTTAAACAAGACCTTCTCGGTAGTGCCCTTGTTTCCTTCCCTGTTATCTTGCCTTCGAAAATGTTTTGTAAAGGAACTGACTAAATCTTACTCGTTTTCCGTCAGTTCATCTAGTTTTTCTAACTCTTCTCCCTAAACACATTTTCGGAGCTTCGAAGCGAGTTTTGTTTTGCTTTGATAGCTTCCAGTTTTCACAACCATCTTTCTGGAAATACCAGAGAAAAGTACATACAAGTCTTCTCCTAAAGTGGTAAGTGATGTGTTTGTACAAAAGAAGATTGTACTTATTCCGGAAGGAAATGTTGGCTAGTGCTTTCTTCTCTTGATTTCCTTGAGACACGTATTATTTTCATGCACAGTGCTACCGAGACAACAAACTCGGTCGGTTCTTCAAGTTACTCACTGCATATTTTTATGTCTGTTCTACTTTCTTGTCTATAACCATGATTTTTGTGTTCTTAGTATTTGTTTTCAGTTTTAGTTTTGTTATTTCGTGATTTAAGAGCTTGAGTATTTTATTTAGTTCTTTCTCTGAGTCTGCCACAATAGCAATGTCATCGGCAAATCTGATACAATGTGTATGAATACCATTAATTTTGATTCCAATCGTCTTTACTTTCAATGTTATTTTCGCCTCCTCATTGAACATATTAAATAAGTATGGATATAGAGAGTATACCTGTAATATTTTTGATACGTATAACAATAGAGCTAGTATTCCATAATTTGTGCACTCCTTAGCGTTTTCCCTGTAGAGTAATTCAATAGTTCAACTTCAAAGATGTCGAGCCCTTTTTGCTTGTCCCTCTTTCATTTTTGTTGCATACACGATGCTTATTCGGTGAGAGTGGGCAAGGTAGTACTATGTAAAAACAGTGCGTAAATACATAAATCTATAACCAGTCGCTTTGTTGAATAGTTATTTATTATTAGATGAAGCGGTTTTCTAACCTTTTCAGGTTCATCTTCAGATGGTTTTCTGGAAGTTACATCACTATTTCTAGCATAATGCTGGGTGCTGGCTCTGTGGCCTGAACAGGTTCTAAAAGTTCATGGAATAATAAATAATTATTCAGTTCTATAAATTTACATTGCATTAACTGTCACGGGTTCTAAAATATCAATAATCGATAAACTTAATCTGTAATAACAGTGATTGGCCACCGAGGGTTTCGAAACTTGTTATCTGATTAGATGATGGAACATTGTTCATTTCTCTCTATTTTCTGTGAACTGTTTCGCTGCCACTTTGAGCATTCGAGGCACGCTACAGAAGGGTGTTGTAACCATTCATGTCTTGAGGCGAATTCTTGGAAGGACGTGGCCCTGAGACAATGAACGGGGCTGCGTCCGACTGACGCATGGACAGGAGTCAATGCGAGTCAATAGCTGACCGCCTGCCGGGAGGGGCTAAGACCAAGCTGCCGCTATTGTCCTGTGGGATAGAAGGGACTGCTCCCCTTTCAGACTCGGATTCATGCGTCGGGCCGGTACAGCACTTATCAATTTTTGGCAGTGGAGGAGCTTTGTGGCAAATTTGAAGTTTCCTGGCGGAAACGGCCAGGCGCCTACCTCTGAGTCTGCGGGCATTTTCTGCGTTGTTCTTCCTAGAACTGCGTATTCGGCACCGTGTGGAGTGTGACACACTGCTGGCCACGCAGCCACTCTGCTTTGCATATTCTGTTCGCGTGTTCTCATGTCTGTGCCATAGCACACGCGTTAAATGCCAACTTGCGGAATGGAGAACATTCTGTGATGTCTGTTGGCGTAGGGGAGCTTCACCAACCTTCAGTGGGAAGTTAGCACACTCGGGGACAATTTTTCGCTGTGTCTTGATGTGAGTCGTTGCACGGTGGTTATGTTCATGTGTCTGGCAAAGGGACTACCGCCTGACTACTATTTGCAGTCAAGCGATTTGGCGGAATCGACCTTTTTTTAATTTTTCGAGTGAAGCGTTGCAGAAGAGATGGGATTGCACTCTGGACCTCCCGACGATTAAGATGTGTTTTCCGTCACGGCCACCCAGACAAGTCGGATTTCCGATCTGAACTGATGGACGGAAAAATTTGTACTTTCTTATACGAGACCCGCGCGTGCAGTCCAACCGGAGTCCGTAGCTTGAGACAGAGGAGTGACGCCCTGATCACCAACCAGCTTGCATAACTCTGCATCATCGACCGTGGGCTCCACAAGTGGCAGCATCTGGATCTGGTAATGTATTGTCAGCTACTTCGCGTTAGAGCCTTCATCGAATTGTCCTCTCACCCTCAGTGGCTTATGCACCCGCAGCAAGTGCCACTTGCATGTACCACAGGAAGATTCTCCTGGGTTGCTCATTCACTGTTACGTAATATTACAGTAAAGCACTTAGTTGGAGTTGCTCTTCTTCTCGCAGTGAGTGGCCAGTATACGGCAGTTAAACGTTATACCTTAATATCAGTCCGTTATACCCATTAACTACATTTGTGTCTTTAAATATCTGTGTACGGACATGTTCAAATCTATGTCTTTCCTTTCTTTAATGTAGTAAATCTGCTTGTGATACTGAAACCCACTGCAATTTCATTAGCGGGGAAACCTTGTAAGATACCCAGTCCTTAATAACATTTCTTGGGGAATATTAATTTTTTGATTATCAATTTACGAGAAAGAGCCAACTCACGACACGATGCTAGGGCCCATTCAGATTAATTTGCATTGGTAAATCCATTGCGCTCACTTCAAACTAATGTTTCTTGGGGATGGTGTGTATCACAGGGGAGCACTGGTACAGGTTTTATAAAATCATGTTGCTGCCTCGCCACTGGTAGCAACATGATTTTATAGCCTCTTCATAAGAATTTCATACCACACTAAATAATTTACTTTTGTGTACTCACTACTGTTTAATAGGAGCTCTGCGCTTATTTTATCTTCAGATGTTGGTTTATTTGATTTAATAACTTAAAATGAGGCAGAAGTCCCGTATCTGCAACAGAATCAAAAGTCAATGCCAAAGAAACAGGTTGCCTGGCAGTTTAAACAGTCACACGTACTGAAACACTTTACTGTAAACACCAAAACAAGTACTTACACAGGTCAATGAAATCACGGCAAAATACACCAACACTTAGCATTACAGATTTTAGAACTTAAATTTCACGAAAACCTTTCATATTGTGTACCATTATCTAGAAAATGATACTCAAAAGTTGATACAACACTGAAATACTGCACGCCAAGCTAATTCAAAAGTTACTGTATGACCGCAGAACGCTCAAAAACATAAACGAACACTTTTCCGTAAATCTGACAGGAGTAAATTCTGTACGTTTTAACTTTACTGAACCGGCACTTGTTCATTCAATTAGTCTTTAAACTAAAAGTCTACTTTTGCCACTGAATGAAGCCTTTCAGAGAGAATTACTTCGTGTGATTTAAAAAACTTTAATGGAAGAAGTTCTTCGTTCATCTATTACTCATTTTAGTGAAGTATTTCAGTGATACTCGGAACGAATTCAGGACATAGGGATAGAATACTATTCCAGGCATTAGTTCACGGGGAAAAGTGCAAGGATACAGTAAACCGCACTCATAAAAAACAACTTTACTGAAAATAAAGAAGTCATTCAGTGAGAGTGCAATACAAATCTTTGATATATCAAAGTCTTTGTTTGTACGCACACAGTGCTGAACCTGAGGCGTTATGTTTTTTTATGGATGCATCGAGTCGCTGGTCTCTCTGACACTCCCTGGCATAGTTGAGCACATTTTGTTTTTAACGAGCCCCCGGACAATATCTACCCCGGTGCAATTAATAGTGTGTCAAGGCCGCGCATTCAGTTAGATGTACTACATCCTCTGTTTTGTCTTCATAGCTAAAAGCAGGGAAGCACCGGAGCAGGCCGTACACACATGCTTTGTTACCATTCCATAGTCTTTATGAAGAAACTCTGTTCCTAATTTTCCTATGCACCTTGCATTAACATCCCCCCCTCCCCCTCCTTTTTCCTGGATACAAGCAGCCAACTGGGACTTACTGATCTACTTTAATGCCTCTTTAAAGCTTCGAAGATAATCTCGTCTTCGTCATTCTTCTTCGAACGATTACCACGTTTTTTCAAAAGTAAACAATGGCTTTAATTCACAGCGCAGCCGATATTGATTTTTTGGTTCATTTGTGTTTATTGGACTTTAAAAGTACGATGATTAGTGTGAGTTATTAATTTTGATAGTTAATAAGTCACTAGTCAGCATTTGACGTTATCAGTGAGGGGTTTACCAAAATGTTTGCAACACCGACTACAGACACTGTAACTTGACGACTTAACTGTTCAAGCACTGCCGACATAAACTTACAAGTTTACTTGGCGATTATCTGATGTGGACTGACTACAGCTTTGTTCCAACGCCTTTATAAAGACTAACAAATATTACAAAATATTAAAATATGAAGCTATTACGGTTTGTACATTAAGAAAAAAGACGCAAAAACAAATACTACGGAATACGCATTAGATAGGTTTAGTTTCCTGTGATGCACATATAATGATTCTATTTTATGTGACGTAAGTTTATTAAATGCAAGTATTAGCTAACTGGCGAAAAAAATTCAAATAAATACCTTGGCAAGTACTTGGCTCTACAAACGGTGACCAAAGATTATCTGGAAGGTTAAATTTTATAATCTGATTACTTAACAAATTAATATTTTATTTTAGTAAAAATATTAATGTTTGGAAACGAAAATTTGGGACTGCAAACTAACAACATCGTATTTTGGAAAGTGTGACGTATTATGAACTGAAGATTCTAGAAAACTAAAATTTATAATATGAATAGCAAATGTTCGCCGAAAAATGGACAATGAAGGCATTTACATAAGGTAAATAAGGGGTAAAATACAGGGAGCGAAAGGCTATTTACAATTTGTACAGAAACGAGATGGCAGTTATAAGAGTCGAGGGGCATGAAAGGGAAGCAGCGGTTGGGAAGGGAGTGAGACAGGGTTGTAGCCTGTCCCCGATGTTATTCAGTCTGTATATTGAGCAGACAGTAAAAGAAACAAAAGAAAAATACAGAGTAGGAATTAAAGTCCATGGAGAAGAAATAAAAACGTTGAGGCTCGCCGATGACATTGTAATTCTGTCAGAGACAGCAAAGGACTTGGAAGAGCAGTTGAACGGAATGGACAGTGTCTTGAAAGGAGGATATAAGATGAACATCAACAAAAGCAAAACGAGGATAATGGAATGTAGTCGAATTAAGTCGGGTGATGCTGAGGGAATTAGATTAGGAAATGAGACACTTAAAGTAGTAAAGGAGTTTCGCTATTTGGGGAGCAAATTAACTGATGATGGTCGAAGTAGAGAGGATATAAAATGTAGACTGGCAAAGGCAAGGAAACCGTTTCTGAAGAAGAGAAATTTGTTAAGGTCGAGTATAGATTTAAGTGCCAGGAAGTCGTTTCTGAAAGTATTTGTATGGAGTGTTGCCATGTATGGAAGTGAAACATGGACGATAAATAGTTTGGACAAGAAGAGAATGGAAGCTTTCGAAATGTGGTGCTACAGAAGAATGCTGAAGCTTAGATGGGTAGATCACATAACTAATGAGGAGGTATTGAATAGAATTGGGGAGAAGAGGAGTTTGTGGCACAACTTGACAAGAAGAAGGGACCGGTTGGTAGGACATGTTCTGAGGCATCAAGGGATCACAAATTTAGCATTGGAGTGCAGCGTGGAGGGTAAAAATCGTAGAGGGAGACCAAGAGATGAATACACTAAGCAGATTCAGAAAGATGTAGGTTGCAGTAAGTACTGGGAGATGAGGAAGCTTGCACAGGATAGAGTAGCATGGAGAGCTGCATCAAACCAGTCTCAGGACTGAAGACAACAACAACAACAACAACGTCAACTGAGAAACAAACAATTCATGGCAGGGTTGACAAATAGTAGGAGGAGGCCGAGCCTTGAACACTGTTAATTGGTTCAAATCAGTTACAGTTATTCTTGTCGTTTTTGTTGTGGTCTTCATTCCAAAGACTGCTTTGGTGCAGCTCTCCGTTCTACTTTATCCTGTACAAGCCTCTTCATCTCCAAATAACTACTGCAACGAACATGTTTCTGAATCTACTATTTGTATTCATCTCTTGTTCTCCCTCTATAATTTTTATCCTACCATACTTCTTTCCAGTACTAAACTGGTGATCAGTTGATGTCTCAGAACGTGTCCTATCAACTAATCCCTTCGTTTATTTAAGTTTTGCTACACTTTTCTTTTCACTCGAATTCTGTTCAGTGCCACCACGTGATCTACCCATCTAATCTTCAGCACTCTTCTGTAGCAACAAGTTTTAAAAGCTTCTATTCTCTTCTGGTCTAAACTGTTTATTTTCCATGTTTCACTTACATACATGGCTACACTCCAGACAAATACCTTTAGAAAATACTTTATAACACCGAAGCCTATATTCGATATTTCTCTTCTTCAGAAAAGCTCATCTTGCAATTGCCAGCCTACATTTTATATAGCAAAACTATCCACCACTTTGTCTCGTTTCCTAATCTAATCCCCTCAGCATTCGACTGCATTTTATTATCCTTGACTGGTTTTTGTTGATGTTAATTTCTATCCTCATTCCAAGTCACTGCCCGTTCAGCTCAACTGCTCTTGCAAGTCTTTTTCTACCTCTAACAGACTTACAACGTCATTTGAAAATCTCAAGGTCTTCATTTCTTCCCCCTGAACTTTAATTTATGCTCCAAGTTTTCTTTTACTTCATTCACTGCTTGCTCAACGTAGAGACTGAGTAACATCGGCGGTAGGCTCTAACTCCGTCTGACTACCTCACGCCCCTCGACTCTTATAACTGGCGTCTGGTTTCTCCACAAGATGTAAATAGTCTTTATCTTCCAGTATTTTACTCATTCCACCTTCTGATGTTCACAGAAACTGTTCCAGTCAACATTTTCATAAGATTTCTCTAAATCCATAAATGCTATAAACGTAGGTTTGCCTTGCCTTAACCTATCTTCGAACATCTTCTCCGAAATCGGCTTCTACCAGTTTCTCCACTGGTCTGTAAGGCATTCGTGTTAGTATTTTGCAACTATGGCTTAAACTGTAGTTATGCAGAAATATGTAGGATAGATTAGGGTCAGAGAACTACATCGAATCAGTTTTTTCGTGAGGTTCACTCCTTCGTCAGTCTTCCTACTCTGAGTCTAGGAGCCCATTTTTTGTGGGCCTTAAACCAAACTAAAAGATTAGGTATAAAATTACACATGTCAATTCAAGTGGCGCACATTCCACATGTGGAGATAATTAGCAGAGTACCACACTTGATCCACCCTAGCTTTAAGCGAACCTAATGGCTCTGCTTCAAAACGTAAGTTATTACACCTGTAGAATGGGTGCTTAATTTTCAGACCACCATTTATGAAAGTAGTAAGTAGGCAATGAGAGGTATGACCTACAGGACAATTAAAGAGGTCTTTGGGGAAATGAGAAGCAGCTATATGACTATCAAGAGCTCAGATGGAAAACCTGTCTTAAGCAAAGAGGGGGAAAGCTTAAAAATGGGAAGAACATGGGTATGTTCATGAGAAATGAACTTGGAGGCAGTAATATAGAAAGTGAAGTGAACGTAGATGAAGATGAGACGGTAGATGTGATACTGAGAGAAAAAAAACTGATAGAACTTTGAAAGATCTAAGCCCAAAGACGGCTCCTGGAGTAGATGATATTTCGTCACAACTACTAATAACCTTGCAGGAGCCAGCCATGATAAAACTCTTTCATCCAGTGTTCAAGATGTATGAGATAGGCAAAATATCATCAGACTTTGAGAACAATCTAATAATTCCAATGCTAAGGAAAGCAGTCGCCAGCAGGCGTGAAGAATACTGAACATCGATTTAATATATCATGGTTGCAAAATACTAACACAGATTCTTTGCATAAGAGTGGAAAAACTAGTAGAAGCCGACCTCCGGGAAGATCAGTTTGGATTCTAGAAATGTATGAACAATTGAGGCAATACTGACCCAACGACTTTATCTTAGAAGATATGTTAAGGAAAGACAAGCCTATGTTTATACCATTAGGACACTTAAAGCATTTCACAGTGTTGACTGGAATACTCTCCTAGAAATTCTAAAGGTAGCAGGAGCAAACACAGACGCGGAAGGCTATTTACAATTTGTACAGAAACCTGACGGTATTGGTAATAGTCGAGGAGCATGAAAGGGAGGCTGTGAGACACAGTTGTAGCCTACCCTCGATGTTATTCAATATGTACATTGAAGAAGCAGTAATGGAAACCAAAGAAAAATTAGGCGTATGAATTAAAGTTCACGGAAAAGGAATAAAAACTTTGAGGTTTGCCGATGACTGTGTAATTCTATCATAACAACGAAGGACTTGGAAGAGCAGTTTAATGGAATGGGCAGTGTGTTGATAGGAGGACATATGATGAACACAACAAAAGCAAAACAACGAAACTGGAATGAAGTCGAATTAAATCGGCCGATGCAGAGAGAATTAAATTAGTGGAAACAGCGGTCGATTTCTGCTATTTCGGCAGCAAAACAGCTATGACTGCCGAAGTAAAGAGGATACGAAATGTAGACTGGCAGTGGAAAGAAAAGCATTTCTAAAGAAGAGAAATTAGTTAACATCGAATATAGATTTACGTGTTAGGATATCTTCTCTGTAGGTATTTGTCTGGTGTGAAGTTAGTGTGGAAGTGAAAAATGGATGGTAAACAGTTTGGGCAAAAAGAGAATAGAATTTTTTGAAATGTAGTGTCACAGAAGAATGTTGAATATTGGATGGGTAGATCTCATAACTAATGAGAGGTACTGAATAGAATTGTGGAGACAAGAAATTCGTGCTAAAGCTTTAGCAAAAGAAGGGATCGGTTCACAGGACACATTCTCAGACCTCAAGGGATCATCAAGTACTAGCGGGAAGAGTGGAAGGGGGGTGGGTGGGTCGAAGATGAAAGGACTGGCAAGGGGTGGAGTAAACTGGAGAACTGCATCAAAGCAGACTTCAGACTGAAGGCAACGGCAACAACAGAACTGCTTTATTGAGTTAGGTAGAAGAATAGCACGAAAGAGAAACGAAATTGTGTGGTAGCAGGAATAATTAGAGGCGACCGCTACCCTGTTCTTTGGTTTTCCGTTACCCGTTGCCATATAAAATAACTCCCTGGTCGTTGTCCTGTCTCCTATTCGCCAGAGATGACTCAGAGTCTCTTCTGGAGGCAACGCACAACCATTCCGTTTTTTAAAAACGTTTTTATTAATTTTATTTTTCACAAGGTTCCTAGATTCTAGCCGCGCGAAAGCAAAATTTAAAGATGAGCATAACAATGGTAGGACGTGGTGAAGTCGGCAGAAAACGTAAGTTAGGAATTTTGAGAACTGGAGCGGAAAAAAGGAGGATGACGTTGGTGTGTGTGGGGCGCTGGATACGGCAGTGGAGGGTGAGAGGGTTAGGGGTGGGGGGAAAGAGTGGTAAGGTGGCAGAAGGTGAGGGAGGGTGGCTGCTAAAGAGGGTAAAAAGAAACAGGCGGCGCTTCCTGCAGAAGAAAAGAAGCACGTCGCGCCGACCCGCCCCGCCGTGCAAATGAAGTCTGTCGTCACAAGACGAGAAGACTGCGAGCGCAGTGTCCGCGCTTCAGTCTCATTTTCCCTCACTTTTTGTTTTAGTTTTTGAGCGTCAACTCTGGCGCTGGAACTGCTTGCTTTTCATTTTTCCACGTTTCGCTTTGTGCCTGTACTGAGTCATTTTCCGTGCGCTCCCGTTTCGGCGCTTGAACTAACTGCCAGAAAAAAAGGGCGAAGACGCACTAATAACTGTTTCCCTGGGTGTCTTTCACGTTAGTCGTCGAATCATAAACCAGATGTCGCCTCTCTCTTCATAGACGCGTTTTCGCCTTGAGAGCATCGGTGCTGACTTTCACTGGCCGTCTTTTGTAGGAAGCGCCATGTGCGGCCTCCTCGCTGAATGATTCACTTTTCTGGTTTGCTGGATGACAAAGGTATCGCACCGTTCACCAGTGTTTGTTTCCATTAAAAGGCTCACTGTGAGCGCTATGATTTTTATTGCTTACTACCATTCCAAACACAAGGAAATAGAAAGGTGTGGCGTATGTCGCAACGCCTGTCAACGTTGGTTTCTTATTAATCGATACTAAACACACGATAATAAGCAAGTAACAATATTTCAGTATATGTAGGAACTGAATTTCGCAACAAAATTTCTCGGAACAGCAGTCTGGTGTAGCTTGCTTGAGGGAGAGTTGATTTTATATATGAAATGTGCGCAGAGCCGTCCACTTTTCTGCTTGAGAACTGCAATAAACAGGGAAATGGGTAATGCCGAACAGAGGCATACTGGAAAAAATTTCGATGGTTGTATTTAGAAGAATTATAACTCGAAGTATGAACATTGCATTTGTTCCATTTTTACAGTGAAAAATATTCTGGAGTGGAAATGATTAATGTTAGATGTAGGTGAATGAAGGTGTTAAGTATTTATGCCCTTAATTTTGTAGAGGTATATAATACAGGGTGTACCAAAAAGAATCATCCAATTTGGCACGTGTATCTTTCTGAAGCTAATAGACATATACAATCATTTCTTTTTACGAACGAGGAACTCAAAAAGTCTTTTTTCATACCTTTTCGTAGGTGTTCAATATCGCCCCCCCCCCCCCCCCCCCGTCCCCCCGTGAGATGCACGGCATACGTCAGTACGGTATGCGGTGTTCAGATTATTCCCACGCTGCAGCGACTATGTCTTGAGTTACAACTTCCACAGCTGTTGCTATGCAATGTCTCAGTTCATTAACTGTTGTTGGTAACAGAGGCTCATGAACAGAGTCTTCTATAAACCTCCACAAGAAATAATCTCATCCAATCAGGTCCGGTGACATTGGGAGCCAGTAATGTAATGCTAAATCATTTTGTCCTGTGTAACCGATCCATCGTCCAGTAACCCTATGACTTAAAAATTGCCGCACTTTCAGATGCCAGTGTGGTGGTGCTTTATCCTGTTGGTACATGAAGTCTTTCGAATCAGTCTCTAACTGTGGGGAAAGAAAGTTCCCAAGCGTGTTCAGTTATGTGCTTCATGTAACAGTGTTCTCGGCATAGAAAAGAGGACCATATACTTTTTCCCTTGAAATTGCACAAAACACATTACATTTTTGAGAGGCCCTCTCGTGTTGTACAACTTCATGTGGTTGTTCCGAGTCCATATCCTCATATTATGACGGTTCACCTTTACATTTAAATGGAATGTTGCTTCATCACTATACACTAAGCGTGTAAGAAAACCGTCATCTTCCATCTCGCCAAGAACGAAATTACAGAACTCCACACGCTGTTGTTTGTGACATTTACGAAGGGCTTCCTGTAGCTGAATTTTGTATGGTTTCATATGTGAACGTCGACGCAACACACGTCAGACGGACATCGGGGCCACGCTGAACTGTCGAGCTGATTTCTGCGGGCTCCTTGTGAAACTATGGCAGATGCGTTCGACGTCTGTGTCAGACACTTTGGGACGGCCCGGCCACTTGCGTTTACACAAACGACCTGTTTCTCGGAATTGTTCATGCTTTCGTCTAATGCTCTGTGCTGCAGGATGATCCACATCATACATAATATGAAAGTCACGCTGAATAGTTATTACGATCCGCATTACGCAAAATGTAGAACACAAAACGCTTTGTGTTGTCCCGACACCTTTTTTAGTAGAACCAAAGCGGGCACACACTGCCACTACCTAGCGGGAACCATGTAAAACTCGAGATTTTACTCTTTCCATCAATACGCTGTTCAAACACACATCTCAAATAACATAATAGTTACGTTTTGTTTTTAAATCGTATGATTCTGTTTGACACACCCTGTACTCAAAGATCAGAAACAACGCATTGGGTGGAGAATTAATGCCATGAGTTTGCCATGATATTGATTTGCTTGGAAAGGAAAGTACCACCCAAAACCAGCGAAAGATCATCTTCAGAATTAAAGGAAAGCTACTGACCGAAGTAATTTTTTCAATCGGATTCGGCAATAACTGTGTGAACACGTCCGGATAGCCGTCGTGTTAAGGCACTACTTCCGGTCAGGTGATGTGCGCCGGCCCGACATCGAATCCGCCCGTCCGAGGTTCTGTGTGCCAGGCGGTCTTCACGTGGTTTTCAGGCAGTTTCCCACATCCCAGGAAGTGAACACCGGACTGGTACTCAATTTGGCAACACTTAAAAATTTTCGCTCATTTTCACGTGAATAACTGTACACAAAGGCAGTCGGGGTCCACATATTCCGTCCAGGGGAAAGAGGGGGGGGGGGGGGGGGAGGGGGTAACGGGATGGTGACAGGCGACGGGAAGGGCGTTCGATACCCCTTAAATTAACCATGGCAAATCCGTTAATAACTATGCCGCCCTGAGCCGACACAAGAAAAAGGAGAAACAATAACTGCGTGACACGTACTGATCGTCAGATCTATTTCTTCCTGGAAAAGAGTAAATGTTGCAGCTGTTTATAGCAGTTTAATGATGTTGCCAAAGACTCATAACACCGAAGTATTTCACGAGTAATATAAGTGCTATAGCCATAAATAAAACATAATCAGAAGTCATAAGTGCCACGTGTGCACTTAATTTTTACCGTTAAAAGAACATTTGAAAAAAAAAAAAAAAAGAAAACTCAAGGGTGTTTGATAGTTGCAGCACATTATCCATTGTCCCAGATAAAAATTAAAGTATAATGTGTGTTTTCGTCCGAATCAGCTATTTTGGGGCCTGCAGTTACAACTGCTTAAACAAATGAAAGTAACAGCGGGAACGTCGAAAAATACCAGTCTGTTGTGTGCTTTGTCCTATGCTTTAAAGAAAGCATCAGGCATTGTTAACCATTTCGACCTAACGTTGAAGGATGAATGCTCATACAAACTTTCTGCTAACGTAAAAGTTAAGCTAAGAGGGAAGTGCGGTGTGCTTTACACTAGGGCTTGTACTTCGAACTCTGAGAGTGAGGGTTTCCAGGCGGGGCAGGAAAAATTCTATACAAATTTTCGTACATTCGTCTTCAAACGGGTAGTGGCATAGCATCATTTGTTTAATTGAGAACGAAGCTATTGTTTTGTGGTCGACCGAAAGGAACTGAGATCACAAAACTGCCCTATCTTTCTGATACCTCTGCATCGTATCTGGAGAAATATTTACTCAGGATTCTGTATGCTTGTATATGTCGCTTGAATAATTATGTCCTGTCACGGTAAATCAGGGTTTTGTTCATAGGTTTTGTGATGGACAGTAGCATCGTTGGAGCGTGTGACATATGCGTTGCTTTGGTAGGTAAAAACGACTACCTTTAATTTACAACTGTCGCTTGAGAATATAACGCGCCAACACGGTATGTTCTAAGATGTTGTTTATGTCTGACAACACTCGTTTGCTGCTGGGTTGTATTTTCGACAGTACCTAATGGCACAGAAGCTATAATGTATGTTATAGGAATACCACAGGACGAAAAAATATTTTTGTATTGTTGACATTACTTGTAGTATTGCAATTTATTGATTGGTTTCCTTGCTTTATAGCAGTTAATAATGGGATAATGTACTCCTGAACATCTGATAAAGATATCGCACATTTGACAGCTGATGGCGAAACATGCTTGATAAGACAGCTCGATTGCTTCACAACAGATAAAGAACAACTGGACTAGCAGCTCTGGAGCAGAAGACTGCAAAAGGTTCTCCGAAGCCAACGGCCATAAAAAAAAAGAATGGATTTCTTGTTCGAACGAGGGGTGACTTCCAGATGGATAGTTGTAAGGAGCAGATGTGACGAACGATTATCGTCGAAAAAGATAATCCTGTACCTTCAAAGTGATTTAGTTACAGAAGTTTGCATGACGATTTGTCAATGTCGTACACACTTGCTGTCGTTCCAACGATATCTACGCCGCACCTGACGCTGGAGTCTAACTACCACTGATGTCATTATCGCTGTAGCTACACGCAGCATGCAGGTAAAGTCTCCGTATGTAGCACAATCTTGGAGCAATTGCTCCTCTGACATTTCTCATGCTCGATGGAATTCTGTGCATTTTTCTCAATTCAGCTTTCGCATTGAAGTTCATCAAAGAAGATTACACTGTAAGACAAAAAATAAAGAAGGAGGCATCATGAATGAATTATCCGGATGAGCTAGATATCGATAGGTGAAACGTACATATAGAGATAAACAAATGAATACAGTTTCAGAAAAACTGGATGATTTATTCAAGAGATAGAGCTTCACAAATTGAGCAAGTCAAAAACGCTTTATTCCATTCTCTAGCCCTTACATATGCAGTTACTAGTCTTGGCACAGGTCGATAGTGTTGTTGGATGTCCTCTTGGTGTAAAATTCTGTCCAACTGGCGCCTTACAGCGTCAAAATCCCGGGATTGTTGGAAGGCTCTAACAAGGAGAGATCCAGCAACGCGGAGAAGTGAGGTAGGATTTTGAGAATTGCAGTCCAACGTTTTGTTGTTTGTTATCTGTGGCCTCCTGTGATTACAGTCCAGCACGTATATTACCTCACCTCCTAGCTTGCTGCCGAAGCTTTCGTTCCTATGCTATACGCAGGGAAGGTCCCTATCTAAGAAATAACCATTCTCTCACAGAGGTTAATATTTACAGGTATGTAGGTGCGATACCTTCTATACACGTTTGCCATGTGTCAGGGATACCGCACGAAAGGAAAAATCCGGAATCGAAGTGAATGAAAATGCTATCATATTCAGATTCAAATGTCCGTATCCGTTCTTGTAGAAAAATAACAAATTAAAGAATTTCCATCTTTTTGCAGGTCCACCATTATTGTTTTCCTTCAATAGCTGAAGGTGTTTCACTACAGTTGCAGCACCCTCAGTGGATTTTTCCTTTTAATTGTTGCTTTTTTTTTTACATTATGTGTGCCGTGCTGTCAGCCATAGGGAAACCACAATGTAAAAAAATTGAACAATAAAATCAAGAAGTCCACTGAGATGGGGGGGCGAAACATAATTGTGTACCTGCAGGAACGCGGATCCACTTTAATCCAGGATTAAAATACATTTACAGCACCGTTGTGACGAAAGAGAAGGCAGCTTGTTTTCATCCGCCACGAGTTCCTCTTCTGCGTCAACTTCTTCATCTCAGACTGGAAGTTATCTGCTAGATATGCTCCAATCTCTTGTCTTCCTCTAAAGCTTTTATCCTTTAAAACTCCATCTAGTACCATATAAGTTATTTCCTGATGCATCAAAAGATGTTCTGTCATCCTGTCACTTCTTATTGTCAGTGTTCTCCATATATTCCTTTCCTCTCCGATTCTGCGCAGAACCTCCTCTCCCTTACCTTCTCCACCTACTTTTAAACATTTGCCCACAGTATCACATCTCAGATGCTTCCATTTTCGTCTGTTCCGGTATTCCCTTGGTCCATGTTTCACTATCATACAATTCTGTGGACCAAACGTTCATTCTCAGAAATTTATTCCCGAATTTAAGGCTTATGTGTGATACAAGTAGGCCAGGTGTGTCCTTTTTGCTAATGCTAGTCTTTTTTTTACTCCTTCCTTGCTCCGTCCGTCATGGGATAATTTGCTGCCTAGGTAGCAGAATTCCTTAACTTCATCTGCTTCGTTACCATGTTATGTTTCTCGCTGTTCTCGGTTGTGCTGCTTCTCATTACTTTCGTCTTTCTCCAATTTACTCTCAGTCCATATTCTGTACGCATTAGACGGTTCATTCCATTCACCAAAACCTGCAATTGTTCTTCACTTTCACTGAGGATAGCAATGTCATCAGTTTATCGCATCATTGATATCCTTTCACCTTGAATTTTAATTCCACCCTTGAATCTTTCTTCTATTTACATCTTTGCTTCTTCGATGTGTAGATTTTACAGTAGCGCCGAAAGACTACATTCTCGTCGCTCACCATTTTTAATCTGAGGTCTTAGTTCTTGGATAGGACAATGAGTGAGTTACTGTGAACAGTTCAGACATAAGGTTGTTCTCACCAGAATCGACAGCGAACCAACACGAACAATTATTGTTTTCCTCAGAATTTCAAACATCGCGGGCCATTTTAACATTGTCGAACGCTTTTTCCAAGTCGGCAGATCCTATCAACGTGGCTTGATCTTTCTTTAATCTCGCTTCCTTTATCAATGGCAACGTCAGAACTGCCTCTCTGGTGCCTTTAACTTTCCTATCGCCAAACTGTTCGTCATCTAACACATCCTCCATTTTCTTTCCGATTCTTCCGTATATTAATCTTGTCAACTCTTAGATGTAGGAGCTGTTAAACTGATTGTGCGCTAATTCTCGCACTTGCCAGTTCTTGCAGTCTTCTTAAATGTGTGAATTACAATTTTCCGCGAGACTCATTAATTTCAACATACCACTTCCCCAATGATTTTAGGAATTCTGATGGAATGTTATCTAGCCGTTCTGCCTTATTTGATCATAAGTCTTCCAAAGCTCTTTTAAATTCTTATTCTAATGCTGAATCCGTTATTTCTTCTATATCGACTCCTTTTTCTTCTTCTATCCAATCAGACAAATTTTCCCCCCTCGTAGAAGGGTTCAATGTAGTCTTTGCACCCATCCCAGTGGAATTCCCACCCTTGTTTTAATTTCACCGAAGTTTTTTTTATTTTTATTTAGCTTTATGCTGAGTCAGTCCTTCTGAAAATTATTTCTTTTTTGATATCTTCACTTTTTCCATGCAACCATTTAGCCTTGCACTTCCTACTTATTTCATTCCTAAGCGAACTGTATTTATGTATGCCTGAATTTCCCTGAACATTCATTCGGGAGGACGACGGTTCAATCCCGTCTCCGGACATCCTGATTTATGTTTTCCGTGATTTCCCTAAATCGTTTCAGGCAAATGGCGGGGTGGTTCCTTTGAAAGGGCACGGCCGATTTCCTTCCCAATCCTTCCCTAGCCCGAGCTTGCGCTCCGTCTCTAATGACCCCGTTGTCGACGGGACGTTAAACACTAACCACCACCACCACCCTGAACATTTTTGTATTTCTTTTTTTCATCCATCAACTGAAGTATTTCTTGTGCTACTCATGTTTTCTTCGCAGTAACCTTATTTGTACCAATGTTTTATTTTCCAACATCTGTGATTAGCCTTTTTAGAGATGTCCATTTATTATCAACTGCACTGCCTACTGAGCCATTCGTTATCGCAGTATCTATAGCTTTAGACAACTACAATCGTATCTCGTCATTCCTTTGTACTTCCTGATTAGTATCCTAAACTTCGGCCTTCTTTTCATCAATACTAAATAATCATCTGAATCTGTATATGCTCCTGGGTACGGCTTACAATCCAGTAGCTGATTTCGGAATCTCTGCCTGACAATGATGTAATCTAACTGAAATCGTTCTGTGTCTCCCAAACTTTTCTAAGCATTCTTCTTCCTCTTATGATTCTTGAACAGAGTATACGCTATTACTTGCTGGGATTTATTGCAGAAATCAATTAGTCCTTCTCCTCTTCCATTTCTTGTACCAAACCCTTTTCTTCCGTAACCCTTTCTTCTACACCTTCCCGTAAAATTGCATTCCAATGCCTCAGAACTATTAGATTTTCATCTTCCTTTGCGTTCAGTATCCTCATATATCTGCTCTATGTCTTCATCTTCAGGTCGCGACTTCGCCATGTACACCTGAGCAACCTTTGTCGGTGTTGGTTTGCTGTTGATTCTCATCACAGTAACCCTGGAGCGACTAGTGAGCTGGGGTCGCTCGATCGTCTACAATGCAAACTGATCGGCAACGGTATTACCACGGTTACTAGATGTAACACACTTCCGACGACCGCACACACTCCGACGCTCGCGTCGCTGTAGGTAGAAGCCTTCTGGCCACCGGAGAGGGCGGTCTCCAGGCATTGGTCGCCCGCGACGTTGCCGACCGGCTAGTGTGGAGCGACCAGCGAGCTGGGGTCGCTACACCCCTGTCTCTGAACTGCTCACAGTAACTCTCTATCCTGCGTTTCTAATGGTAATGAATCCTACTCACGTTGTACCATTCTCTATACTCGTCTGACCAGAAATCATTGCCTTCTTTCTACTTCACCTCATTGATCCCTTTATATCTAGATTGAACATTTGAATTTCCCTTTTCAGATTTTTCCTACCACATTTTAACTTCTGACATTCCACGCCCCGATAAGTAGGATGTTATTCTTCCGTTGGTTACTCATTATTTTCTTCATGGTCACCTCCCCTTTGGGAGTCCTCTCCCGAAGATCTGAATGAGGGACTAGTCAGGAATCTTTTACCAATGGAGAGATAATCATGCATTGGCGGAGCTGTCATTTGTACTCCTGATGTGATTATGGCCGCACGACAGAATTAAAGGACTTTGAACGTAGAATGTACGTTGGAGCTAGATGCATGGGACAGTCCATTCCGGAAACCGTTAGGGAATTATAGACCATATGTCCTGTGGGCAAATGTTATGTATCTTTAATGTAGTGGTTTCCGTTGGCTTCTCGTCTTCATGCCGTTGATCATTGGTTATTCTTCCACCTTTAAGGAGTGTTCCCCACCTGCAAGACAAGAGAGTGCCCAGAGCCTCTATCCGCATCCCCTACCTCTTTGACAAGGCCGTTGGCTGAATGAAGATGACTTCTTATACAGGAAGTCTTCGGCCGCCATTGATTGATGATTTTTATTCAAAATTTAAGAGGTAGGCACTCGGTACCGAGGGCTTTTTGATTAAGAGTCGAAGATGTTACCCCAGAACGACGGAATAGACCTGGACCAGCGAAATGTGAACCACAGGCGCAATGCGAGAACGTCACCGTCGGATAGCTATGCTGAAGGAGAAGAACGGAGCGACGACGCCGCAACGACTGTCGTCACCTCAGTTGCGCCATCTAAGCCATAAAAATCTCTGCTAACCAAAATACATCTGCAACAATCTACAGGTACATTCTTCCATACCTTCCGTAGCAGATTACAAGTAGTTAATTCTAAATGAGTTACCTAACGTATCGGAAGGTGTTTAGAGAACTATTAGTTGGTTTACGGGAGTGGTATCCTCATAGGTGATGAAAGTCATGGGATAGCGATATACACACATACAGATGGCGGCAGTATCGCGTACACAAGCTATAAAAGGGCAATGCATTGGTGGAGCTATCATTTGTACTCAGGTGATTGATGTGAAAGATTGCCGACGGAATTAACAGACTTCCAACGCAGAAAGGTAGTTGGAGCTAGATGCATGGGATGTTCTATTTCGGAGACCGTTAGGGAATTCAGTATTCTTTGATCCACAGTGTCAACTTAGTGCCGACAATACCGAATTTTAGGCGCTACGTCACCATGGAAAACATAATGTTCGAGAGCTTTCACTTAGCGACCGAGAGCAGCGGCGTTTGCCTAGAGCTGTCAGCGGTAACAAAAAAACTCTAATGGCTCTAAGTAATAAGGGGCTTAAAACGTGATGTCATCAGTCCCCTAGACTTAGAACTGCTTAAATCTAACGAACCTAAGGACATCACGCACATCCAATCCCGAGGAAGGATTCGAACCTGCGACCACAGCAGCAGCGCGGTTACAGCCTGAAGCGCCTAGAACCGCTCGGCCATAGCGGCAGGCCCGGCGGTAACTGACAACTAACACTCTGTGTAATAACAGCAGGAATCGAGGTGAGATACACGTCGAATGTATCTGTCAGGAGAGTGCGACGAAATTTGGCGTTAATGGCCTGAGGCATCAGAAGATCGACATGAGTACCTTTGCAAGCAGCACGACATCGCCTGCAGCGCCTCTCCTGTACTCGTGACGTATCAGTTGGACCCTAGACGCCAGTTTTTCTACATTCTCAACTATTTGCTGGATGTATTCCAGTCTCTGTCTTCCTCTGCATCTGAGCACTAGAGGACTGGATAAAGTGGCCTGGTCAGGTGAGTCCCAATTTCAGTTGGTAAGAGCTGATGGTAGGGTTCAAATATGGCGCAGACTGCATGATACCATAGTCCCAAGTTGTCAGTTGGCACTGTGCAAACTGGTGGTGTCTCTATAACGGTATGGTCTGTGTTTACTTGGAATGGACTAGGTCTTTTTGTCCAACTGAACAGACTATTCATCGAAAATAATTATGCTCGGCTACATGGAGACCATTTGCAGCCATCTTGGACTTTATGTTCCCAAACAACGATGTAATTTTTATGAATGCAATGGGCCTTGTCGTCGATCTACAGTTGCTCATCCTGGACTGTTCGCGCGAATGTTTTGGTTACCCAGATCACCCGAAATGGATTACGTCGAATATTTATAGGACACAATCGAGAGGTTAGTTCGTCCTCAAAATCCTGCACGAGCAGCACTTTCGAAGTTATGGATATCTATAGAAGCAAAATGGCTCAATATTTTCGCAGGGGAGTCCATGCTACGTCAATTCGCAGCACCAGGCCAGGAAAAAACAGGTCTGAAATGATATTAGGAGGTGTCTTAGGACTTTTGTCTCCTCAGTCCGCTACATATGACCATCAATTGTCAACTGTACGTTGCCGAAACGTAGTATTTCGACAGCATATTGAAGTTGTCTTCGTGTGCAGAATATGTATTGATGGCGATACTGAGGGCTGGTAAAGCAGAGTACAAAGAATGTAAGACGGATGAACGAATAAGTGCACGAATGAGCAACTGAAACAACCAATTAATCAGAAAAAATTTGAGTAGTTAAACTGAGCTTCAAAGCTGCTTGTCACAATGAAAACTTTCAGAATTTTACTTTCTTACACGTATTCTAAACGGCAAGCGAACTGCAAAATATTTCTGTACCAAGCAACATATTACCAAAGGTATTACAAACTTTGATGACTTACGAGGGAATTCTGAAGTCAAACACTTTGGTGCTTAGGGCTAACCAATGGGAATGGAGCGCCACTGCATGTTTTCTCAGTCTGCATGCCACTTAGAAGACACAAAAGCAATGATATCGGGTCTACTGTCGCATTCAGGTGGACGACGGTTCGAATACGCATCCGACCATCCAGATTTTGATTTTCCGTGATTTCCCTAAATTGCACTAGGAAAATTCAGGAATGGTTTTTCTGAAACAGAAAGACCGATTTTCTTCATCATCCTTGCAACAACTCGAGCTTGTTCTCCGTCTCTAATTACCTCAGTGTCGACGGACGTTAAAAACTAATTTTCCTTACTTTTCGATTGTAATCTGATGTGAATCTCTATCGCCGTTTCCGGGTCCTACGATTCTGCTATGGATGAGTAACGTATTACACGAAATGTACTCGCAGTTGCAAAATACGAACCACCATAGCTGTATAACGCAATGACGGCAGCGAAAATCTGTGCCGGACTGGGGCTGAACCCGGAATTCCCGCTCTACGCGAGCGGTCGCCTTAAGCGCTTTGGTTATCCGTGTAAGACCCACGGACAGACCCAAACTTCCATACATTAATGTGTATTGAGTGGGTGACGCACGCTATTAATGAATAAATGTGCCAAGGTAGCCAAAGTACAATCGAACCTAAGTAGTCTTGTTATCAATTACAGTAACGATATCTTAGAGCATTACACCACTTTCGTTAACGATACCACAATTGCTAAACGTTGTTTGGCCTGTCCTAATAAGGTGTTACTAATGTATCCGGGAAATGTTAGTGCTTTGACTCAGTCCGTGGTTGGTGCACTTGCGATGACTCGGCAGTTTGGACGCGATCGTGAGGCATCAGCATCCAACTAGTGGACACGCGCGTGGACGGCGTAAAGCCTCGAGTGTACTGCGTGCGTAGAGAAAAGAACTGTGATTGAGGGACCGCGCAGCGGTCGGTTTTTAATTCCAGGGAACGATGAACAGTTAACTCCCGATATAGACTGAGTGGAGAGTGGCCGGGCTGCTTTCTATACATTGATCCAGCGGAAGAATACGAAGAAAGAGTGATGGTGGTATGTGAGTTACAGAAACGAGATAGTGCTGGCGATAGCTGGCCTGCGTACGGCGAATGTATTGTCACCTGCTGCTGTGGCGGCTGCTGGAATGTGATCCCGCGGTTGTGTTGCTGGTGTACTGGCAGGGTGGCAACCCGCAGTACACTGTCGTGTGGCTGATGGCTGAGCTGTAGGTGCAGCCGATTTACAGTACACGCTCTAGCTTAATCTGCATCGAGCTACAGCAGAAACCCTTACATGTCCTCTGCATTCAACAGGACAACCAGTCAACGTTAGCCACTATTACAGTCAGGATACACATTTCTGAAAACTGCAGTCAGCACAAAGCTTTCGACATTTCTTTGAATACTTTAAAGATCTTTATGTGGAAATTCCGAGAGCATTGTCTGTATATTACATGACTTCAGTGAATCTGTATATTTCCGATTTATACTGAGCGAGGTGGCGCAATAGTTAGCACCCTGGACTGGCATTCGGGAGGACGACGGTTCAATCTCGTGTCCGTGATTTCCCTGAATCACTTCAGGCAAGTGCCGGGATGGTTCCCTTCAAAGGGCACTGCCGATTTCCTTCCCCACCCTTCCATAATCCTACGAGACCAATGACCTCACTGTTTGGCCTCTTCCACCAAATCAGTCCAATCCAATCCGATTTATAATTAGAAAAATTAGGCTAGCAGACTGAGGCACGCGTGCTCTTAGCACGTAACGTGCCTACAAGAAGATTTTATCTACAACTTCTTGAAATCAGGTTACGAATTTATTACAACTGAAAGTGATAGTAGAATCCATTTAAATATTCATTTATGCCCACTATTATTTCCGTTATGTGATGAAAGTTGTAAGTACCCGACAGTATGTTCGCTACCCTTTTAAATCACACACAAAATTAGGCTAGCAGACTGAGCCACGCGTGCTCTTAGCACGCAACGTGCCTAGAAGAAGATTTTATCTACAATTTCTTGAAATCAGGTTACGAATTTATTACCACTGAAAGTGATAGTAGAATCCATTTAAATATTCATTTATGCCCACTATTATTTCCGTTATGTAATGAAAGTTGTAAGTACCCGACAGTATGTTCCCTTCCCTTTTAAATCACAACCAGATAGCGTTATAAACAATCTGTTGGGTCTAAACTTCATGTGAAAAAGGGAATTTACTCGGAACATGTTTCTGAAGAAATATTTGCATGTACTCAGACAAGACATGAGCAGTGGGTCAGTTTACACGTTAAACGGTAATGATGGGTAGTTGAGTAACAAACTTATAAAAGAGACGTAGAGCTTATTAGCAGTAAATACAACTGACAAGCAGAATTGGAAATATAATGCCTTCTTTTCAGAGTCAGTGTGCTGCGACAACCAACTAGTAAGTCAGGGTTGGTAATGGACGTACTATCCTGTCTGGAGCTGGAACGCTACTCGTGAAAGGCTCTGACGGAGAAGAATGAAATACAGGGAGTTTTCAAGAGCCTCCGCCAGTCCTACAGTGAAAGCATTGGCTAGTGGAGGTAGTTAGTCAGTAGGTTCCACTTAGAGTTAAGAAACTTTCATTAATGACGTCAAGTAGAACAGATGCACTATTCTGTCAGCGGGGATTGAGACTGTGCAGTCGTCAATGACAACCACAGAACCGGTTGTAACGAGAGAACCAGAAAATCAAGAAAGTTGTCTGCCAGACTGCAAGTGCTTTCTTCGATCCTGTGGCGTAGCCGATGCAGTGGAATTGTATAAATCGTTCTTCTGAAGGAATTTCATGTATAGTTTCACTACTCCGCATAATGGGTTTTTGAGGTGTTAGTTAGTACAACTTAACTGACGGAAATGCAGAAAATTACCTATTTCGGTTGATATTTATTATTGAGTTAATTACATCTGAATACTACAGATCAACAATATAAAACGTTTAGAGAGCTGGAAGGCTGGTTTCGACCACACACTAGGGAAGAAACCGGCAGCAGCGGTCGAACGCCAACTGATGACAAGATCACCATGTGATGCGAAGCGGGGTGTTAGTAGACAAATTTTGCGTATTGAAATGTGTGACAAGTTAGATTTCAAGCTCTGGTTCCAAAACCAAAACAATATTTTGTTGCTAACCTGAAGAATTGTAAAGAGGGTTATTATGAAACAGGTGTTGAGATTAAGTCTGCAGAACACAGAGGAAACTACAGAGCTGTTCGCGTCTTCAGATGACTTGTAGTTTAAAACAATAGTCACGAACAATGGAGGCAGAAGTAATAAGGCTTCGGTACCACAGCATAATTGGAAAACTCGCAGAAGTTTTGAACGAAGTGAAAACTACAAATTTAGAAAAACGTTAGGCGGTAATAGAGGGCGTCATTCTGAACAGTCCTTAAGGTGACTGAAAATGTAGATACAACAAATAAGAAGGACGGAGGGCATAACGGTCGGAATTGGTAGGATGAGGTAACACAAATCGAAGTTCGTAATTTCGAGGCGGTGACACCGGAAACAAACAGACTAGCTAAAAGCTAGAAAGCTACCAGAATACATTGCATTGCTAAAGACTTGAAACAGATTACCTTCCACAAATATAAGAGCCACCGAACAGTTTAATATTCTCATTTACTGTGCATAATACTGAGATGTGACGAGCAGAAGAACCATTAAGAACTTGGATTCAGAAAGCAGCTAACTTTACAAGAAGAGCTCTGCACTAGCCGGCGGATAAGAAATAAATAGCAGCAAAGGCAATATGAAAAATGGAGATCACGGCGGAAGTCATGACTCTTGTGCATTCACTAAAAACTTACAGAAAAGTACTAACGTGAAATCTCCAGAAATCTTGCCTTCTTACGAGATATATTGCAAATTTCTGTCTGGTTTACTGTGTGGTACGTGAGAGGTATTAAGAGCTATAGGAGACCACATCTATAAGTAGATCCCGCAAACAGTTGAGAGTAAGGATATTTACAATATAAGAAATCCACTTTAGCTCATAAGATAAGAGCAAAATCTTCGACAAGCAAACGTGACCGAGTGGCAGAGAAAGGAGTACAATAAGGGAACAGAGGAAATCATTTTGTATTTCAATTAAACTCTGTAGCTGCTAAGAACAAAAGTATGATAGTAAACACCTTAAGGAGGGTAAGGCAACGGCCTTGCCGCAATGGATACACCGGTTCCCGCAAGATCACCGAAGTTAATCGCTGTCGGGCGTGGCCGGCACTTGAATGGGTGGCCATCCAGCCGCCATGCGCTATTGACATTTTACGGGGTGCACCTGGCCTTGAGATGCCGATTGAGAAGCTACTAGACCAAATAGTAGCGTCTCCAGTCAAAGAAAACTATCATAACGACCGGGAGAGCAGTGTGCTGACCACACGCCCCTTCTATCCGCATCCTCAACTGAGGATGACACGGCGGCCGTATGGTCCCGATGGGCCACTTGTGGCCTGAAGACGGAGCGTCTTAAGGAGGGTAGGACGAGAAGTAATAGTTTTGCAAGAATTTGATGTAAATCGTATATAACCTTTGCGAATATCTGAGTTCTGATTAGGCTGATGGTTACTGACGACAGAGATGCTACGGGAATACATCGTCAGCGCTCCACTTCTTCCCTCCCTCCCCCAACAGCTTCCACCCACCAACCAATGTGTGTATGGCGAAAAATTGAGAGACTTCTTTAAGAAACACTCAAGTATGGCACATATGCCCTTCTGCATCCAGTGTTTGCTGCGAAGTCTAGTAGGCGGTCTTGTCAAACTGCCTAGAAAGATTTCGGTTGTCGAAGAATCACAAATTTCATTCAGAAAGTGTGATCCACAGAAAGACCCAGAATGAATCATGCCAGATGGAAGAAAACTTCGAATGGAATCGGCTACAACAGTAAAGTCTAGTAGTAAAATGTCGGAAGTGTGAGAAAAAGATGCCTCGAACCCTCACAGAGAAATATATAAAACTCCATCACTTAGTATGTGATGACAATGAAGGATGGCCGCATCCACACACATAAAACACATATACTCTCCACACATACACAATAATATTTTTTGGTTCAACCAACGTTCTTATCGAAGGACGTTGTCCCAGAAATAAATGATTGTGGTCCCTATTCCCTGGTTCCGACCAAGGTTTTTGGGAAGTTTCCCTTGGAAGTAATATGTATGCCGAAACTGGCAATCTCCAACTTATTCCTGATTGGGATCTCTCGCTTTCCTCATTATCAGCTTGAAACATATGTGCTCTGAACATATATACAATATTAATTTTTGGCTCGGCCAACGTTCTTATCCAAGAACGTTGTCCCAGAATTAAAATAATGTAGTCCCAATTCCCCGTTTTCGACCAAGGTTATCGGGAAGTTTCCCTTGGTTATGAGGCATATGCCGAAACTGGCAAGCTCCTCCCATTTATTTCTAATTGGGATCCTCCGTATCTCCGTTATCAGCTTGTGTGATATTTGGATGAAGAGAACAGAGACTCTCCAATGGACCCGCTCTTGAACAGCCCGCTTCACTCCTAGGGGTGGTATAAGGGAAGGATAACTCTACGGTAATACATTTAGGTATGGTATTCCCGCAAATGTCAAATTTTTTCATGTGAGTTTAATGAAGGCAGGAAGGTAGGAATGAAGGAACATGTAGTATATTTGGGAATTGACATTTATATATATATATATATATATATATATATATATATATATATATATATATATATGAGCACATACAGAAATTCAGATACATACACACACGCACACACACAGCATTAAATTTTGAGCTAGATTATTCTCCCGGTCTGACGAAGTCATTCGGGATCTTTCCCTAGAGAAACAAATTAATATGAATCCATTTCCACAACGCGATAAAGATTTTCGGCAGAATAGTCTCCATTGACGAGCGATGACCGGAAGTGGTCATGTCCTCCCATGTACTTCGGAATTAGAACCCCTTTGCTCTACTCCCAACCTTCTGTGATACATGGCTGAAAGAACCATGACTATACATTGGAACGGTTCTCAAATATCCCTTTCTACTCTCTGGAGTAGAGAATGTAAAGTGTAATAAAGATAATGCCAGTAATTGCCATGAGGAAGATAGAAACCACTTGTCCGATATTGTAAGTGGTGAACTGTAAAACAGAAAAAAACTAAACTTTATTAAAATAATTGTCCAAACATTAAGGAAATGTCAGAGACCAAAGAATTTGATTACGATAAGCAAAATCTGTCACATTACCTTGTGTTTTGTTGTTCCTACATTATTATCAGCTAAGCCACTAAAGTAATGGAACGAGATGAGCTGAGAGTATATTATTTGTAGTATCGGTACATGTGCATGGGAGGGAAGTAAATGGATAGCACATTGTTGTGAATCAGCTAGCAGGCGATAGGTCCTCTGTAATCGTCTGTACGACGAACTTTCCTTAAGGCTTGCACACTGGCTAAGTGGGGAAGCGCCAGATGCTTTTACTACAATTTGTCCTCGACACCTCTCCTTCCGCTGTTCATGAGAGAGGCTCAAGGGTTTGATGGTAAAAGGCGCAATTGATCCGTAAACACATCAGCAAAAGGAAGTGATTATCTTTATGAGAAAATGTGGGTGACACAAAAGTCATAACAAAAAGGATGATTCTGAATGTCAGTAGCTAATAACTGAAAAATGACTTAAAGAAGTTAAAGGACAAAAGAACGGTCGCGAACTGATACAGAGACACCAGAAGTAAATAAAAAAGCAGAATGATTTCTAAATTATGCATACTATCTTTCTCTTGACGTTGTTTATCGTTTTGTATCTTGGGTGTGGAATTGTCTTGAAAATGAGAAGAAGCAAAATCCGAAAGAGAAGAACGAGGCTCTCATATAGTGAGGTTGATGAGAAACATATAAAAACTATACTCAGGAATATATAGAAAATAAAAGAATATATAGACTATATACGTAAAATGCAGAGTCTAAAGAGTTCTCCGGTTTCCAGCCACGTCAAATGATTGAAATTACACAAGCTTTCGGCCAAACACTCCTTGGATATTGTCAAGTGGTATGGTTGCCAGTGAGCTGCTGATCCGCCCGCCCTTATGTTCACTTGCTGCTGGCTGTGACTTCACTGGTGCTCGCGGCATCACCATATATGGGCACGTTGTGCCTTGTGTTTCGAAGTTCCCTCTTCAGCTGTGTTGTCGTAGGGTTCCACTCTGTTCTAAGCTGACGGCCACCGTCCTTATTTACGGTGTTATCGATGACTTTTACTTCAACGGCAGTCCCAGAAGCCGTCAGCGCGAGCAACGACAGTGGTTTCACCAAATTTTATCCGGTGACCGTTTTCTAAAGCATGCTCTGCTAAAACGGTTTTGTCGGTGTAGCGTAGGCGATAAAATTTCTCAAGCTCTTTCCTGCGTTGTTCCACAGAGCACACTTACCGGGAAACCTCACGCGACTCAATATCGGGAATAATAAGAAAGACATCTAAACTTCTCAACCGCTCCTCTGTGGAATACAGTGTGGTCTAGAAGCACACAGACAGCCTGCTCCTTATGCTGTGCCGAAGATCCACAAGGGTATGAGGCCATTCCTCTTCATCGTATCCATTATTGGTACACCAACGTTTAAGCTAGCGAAGTACTTGGTCAATCTCCGCGCTCCGCCTGGGGGACATCGCGAAGATCATATTGAAAACAGGCCGGGCTACCCATCGCAATCCCGTCCGTCCGATCGTAGATGTAAGAGTGTGCTTAAATAGCTCGACTACGTTGCTTACAAGGAACTGGGGTAGTAGATCCAAAGAATCTTCGTCAGGTACATTCACAAACAGAGCACCACATCAAAAATGCCCATTATGTAACGCGACTTGTAAGCAACGTACTCGAGCTACTTAGGGAGACTCCTACGTTTGCGATCAGACGGACGGCGTTGCAATGGGTAGCCCGTTAGCTCCAGCTCTTACAAACTTTTCCGTCATTTGCCCCAATGGATGTGATAAACTTGACCAGTGCTTGGAGCACGCCAGCGGAATTAAAAGGAACATTCAGTTAACTATGGAGGTAAAAGAATGCAACACATTGCCCTTCCTCGACGTCCTATCAGCCTCAAATGAAGTACATGCCTTGGTACATATAAAAATCCTGCCTACGCCGATGTATTTGCACGCCATCGGCGAAGGAGAAAAGAGACCCACTTGCAATATCGGGAATATACCGCATACCATGCACATGCGGAAAAGTTTATGTCGGGATAACTGGACGATCCATTAACACCAGGATCAAAGAGCATAAGCGACATTGCAGGTTGGGGCAGGCGGAGAAATCGGCCGTGGCAGAGCACGCACTGAATGAGACCGACCACGTAATAAAATTTGCCGACACGGAAGTTCTGGCTGTAGAGAAGCACTATCACACGCGCTTGTTCAGAGAAGCTGTGGAAATACAAAAACACGTGAATAGTTTGAACAAGAAAGAGGAAAGCCTTAAGGTAAACGGATCCTGGCTTCCCGTACTGCAGTTAACGACCGTTGCAGGTAGCAAGAGGAGAACCGCACCGGAAATGACCGCGGAGAAGCCCTCGGACGTTGGCGCGCCAGGTACATATAGTCTGCGCCCGCGAGCTCGGCTCCAGTTCACCACCGGCAATGGAGGATGTAGCTTTGACAATGCCAGCCACTCGTGCTGGCGAAACGTCAGAAAAATCATTAGATGAACGTCGGCCGAAGAACCCGAGACAGAAGCCAATAGGCAGTTTGTCAACAAGTGGCCACGAAAGCCTCAACAATTTTGTAATGTATAGTTAGTCTTATTATGTGTATATAGAACTATATTCTCTTTCTATTTAAAGCTACCATGAATTAATTTTCTACATCAAATGTATTTTCTGTATAAAGTATGCATGAAACTAAAAATGTAATGTATTAAGTTATTTAAGGAATAATGCAATGAAGCAGCAATGAACTACATTCTTTTTCTACTAACAAATTTAGAAACATAAGCGTATTTCTCACGTAAAGATAAAATTCATGTATTCCACGAATCAAATGCACAGTCGGTAGTTAATCTGTATAATGCCAAATGTATGTATCTAAGGTATGACATAGAATATACCGCAAATACCAACAATGGGACAAACAAACAGGTGCTGAATATCGTGCAGTGTCCGGACTTGCAACACTTCCAGTAGTACACCAATACACACAAACACAGTAAGCACAAATAGGCACAAACAATTTCAGATGAGAATAGCTCGAGGTTCTACCGATACCTTCTCACCAGAAATAGGTAGAAATAGGCCATTACCAACCAACATGCTACATAAGCTTTATTGCACATCCAGATACAATATATAACTTCCCTCTATATATTGTAAATTATTTCCACCACAGTCACTGTATTATATTTTTATTTTTCTTTGACATTTGTATTTATAAATTATATTTTAATCAGCTAAATGGAAACAAATTGTGTAGAGCCGTTTTAACAACTTTTATTTATTTATTTATTTATTTATTGATTTATTTAACCTGGCAAGATTAGGGCCATCAGGCCCGCTCTTACATCTAACCAGGCATTCTACTTATTTTACATTCATATGTTTTAGTAGGCATGTTAAACTACATCTAGTACAAAAAGTGAAATAAACAATTTGAAAGGTACACCTGGAAAAATACATACATATAGAGTTTATATTCTTAGGTCACAAGTACTGTTATAATTAGACATTATTGAAGAGACAGATTTTAGGTAGGAGTGCCGGCAGCAGGGAGTATGAGGGAGACTCGTGGTGAAGGGAGGAGAAGAATAGAGACATGATGAAACATAATTAAGGAAATATAAAGGAAAGGAAGATTGCGTGGCTAATAGAGAAAGATGAAGAGGAAGGCATCTCAGGAGCAAGATAGGAGACGCTATTTGACAGATGAGGGGATTGTCCTTGTACATTAATTTTGTGGAGAACTTTGTGAGGATGATAGTAGGAAATGCTTCAACTTCTTCTTAAAAGCAGCAGGAGATCGAATTTTGCGCAAGGTAAGGGGCAGTTTGTTCCAGAGGCGGACAGCGGCAACTGAGAAGGAGGTTGCAAAAGTTTTTGTTTTGTGAGTGGGCACAGTTAGGATACAAAATAAGAGTGACCTCGTGTTTCGATTATGATGACATGACAGGTTTTTAATCTCTGAAGCAAGGTACTGGGGTGCTTGCGCGATGAGGAGTCGGTGGAGTAGACATAGAGTGTGGTAGTCACGCAATTTGTCCGGCCGCAGCCACCCTAGCTCGGAGTATGAAGCACTAACATGATCATATCGGCGAATGTTGCAGGTGTAACGCACACAGGCATTCATGGTTAGCTCTAGCCGTCTTTTGTTTTCACTACTCATGCCTTGTTGAATCACATCACAATAGTGGAGGTTCGGTAGAACGAGTGCTTGCACGAGCTGGCGTTTCAAGTCCTGTGGAAATATATTCCGAAACTTTTTGAGAGCATAGAGACAAGCAGACGTCTTTCGGCACACTGCGACTGTATACTCCGCCCAGTTGAGATACTCATCCAAAGTTACACCCAAGTTCTTCACTGTTTTCTGATATGGTATTGGAGTACCGTCGAGCAGAATAGGAGGTAGCCGTTCGCGGAAATCTGAACTTATTAATCTCTGATGGGCTATTAAGATTACTTGCGTCTTTTTTGCATTTAGTTTAAGCCCCAGGTTTTTCGCCCATCTCACTACTGAAGACAGATCATCATTCATCTGAGCGATTGCAGTGTTTACATCCTCAGGTCTGACGCTTAGGTAGAGCTGGAGGTCGTCGGCATAGAAATGATATTTACAGGAGGACAGAACCGACGAAATATCGTTGACATATAAAGAAAACAACAGTGGTCCTAAGACTGATCCTTGTGGCACTCCCGAGGAAACATGTTTCCAGGAAGATTTTTCATTTACGCAGACAACACATTGCTGTCTGTCTTTTAAGTAGCTTTCAAACCATCTCATTGCACTATCAGAGAAATTAAGCTGTTGCATTTTTCTGAGCAATATGTCAAAGTTAACAGTGTCAAAAGCTTTGCTGAAGTCCAGTAGCGTCAATATTGTTGCCTTTCGATTGTCGATGGCATATTTCAGGTCATCAGTTACTTTAATTAGAGCAGTATTTGTGCTGTGATGTTTACGGAAACCGGATTGAAATTTGTCATATAGGCTGAATTCATGCAAGTGTTCAGTGATTTGGTCATGAACAATATATTCAAGCGCTTTGGAAACAGCAGGCAGTATGCTAATTGGTCGGTAATCACTAGGCAGTTGCGGGTTTTCGATCTTAGGGATGGGTCGAATTAGGCTTCTTTTCCATGCAGTGGGATATATTCCGTTCACGAGGGAAAAATTAAATATGTCAGTTAAGACAGGTACTAAGATATCGGCAACATTCTTAATCATGGTTATACCGATACTGTCGTTGCCTATTGCATCAGAAGAGATTCTCATTATTGCTTTTCTTGCCGTATTTGTTGTTACATGTTTTAGATGGAAGGTATCATTGTTAGTTATCCTGTTTGGGGATTCTTGTGGACGGTAATTATCAGCTGTGCTGGTATTCAGAGGTGCAGAGAAGAATTCATTTAATTCGTTAGCTGACACATGAAAAGTAGTTTCCGATTTTGCCTTTCCGACCCCCAAGCTACGAAGATTCTTCCATAGAGTCGTGGGCGTCAGATCGCTGCATACAAGGGAGCGAGCGTGCCTGATTTTAGCATTGCGAATGCATTGTTTCACTCTGTTCCGTAGCTTTCTATATTCTTCAAAACGCTCGGGTTTCGGATCTGCCTTGAAACGCCTGTGGGCAGCACCCCTATTAGTCAACATTTGACGTAATTCGGCTGTCAGCCATGGAGCAGGAGATTTTCTTACACGGATTGTGCGCACAGGTGCATGTTTGTCATAGAGGGCAGTGAGTTTATCACCAAGTTCATTAATTTTGCCGTCGATTGTGGGTTTTCTGATTATTTGATGCCATGAGATTTCTGAGCAATCGGCTGTTAGAGCGTCAAGATCAATACGTTTCATGTTCCTACAAGTTATGTAACGCGATTTGATCCTTGGGGGTTGCACAGAGTAGGCCAGGAATATTACATCATGTGCTGAGAGGCCAGGGGCCGATGTTTGACCAACATCTCTTACTTTGTCAGTCTGTATCGTTGCGATTACGTCTATAAGAGTATGACTGTGCGCCGTATGGTGTGTAGGTTGTAATGGAAGAATGTTCATGCTATTGCAACTAAACAGTCTTCTTAGGTTTATTGCGGAGGGAGTGTCTCTTAGCAGGTCTATGTTCAAGTCACCCATTACGATGACATGTTCGTATTGACACTGAAGTGAATGTAATTCCGACTGGAAGGAACTCATTGAGCTTATTTTTGGCGGCTTGTACACGACGCCAGTCAAGAATTTCTGACTTTGTATATTTATTTCAATGAACATGAATCCAGCCTCTTTTTCTTCAGCAGGATTTGACGTACATAAGACTTTCGCTTTGAGATCTGTTCGTATATACGCGTCGACCCCGCCACCTCGCTTTTTTGATCTGTCTGCCCTAAGAAATGTGTACCCTGGGAGATGAAAAGATGCAGAGGATATGTGTGGTTTCAACCACGTTTCGGATAAGAGAATTACGTGGTAGTTTAGTTGGTTGAAGAGGAGGCTAAGTTCTTCATAATGCGCAGGTAAAGACTGGATTTTGCAGTGAGCTGCTAAAAGCTCTGACGCGTTCCGCCGAGCAGCCTGGAGTAGGGTGGCAGACTGGTTTGTCCCTTTGTTAGACACTACCTGCCGCGAGGGGCACTGGCGGCTGCTTCCGCCAAGTGACATAACACAGGGGTGTCCGAGATTTTGCACGCCCTGTTTGTGACACCGCGAGTAACCTTAGATAAATTTTTATATATGTTCTTGATATTGCTTAAAACAAGCGTTAACAACTGTACACCAATAACATTCTAATACTGAGAAGTTTTTGCTGTTGGATTCAGAAGCTTCCGACCCACCTTACATTTCAAGGTGGTGGGTTACTCTGTACTGTTAATGAAATAAAATAAATAAGTTTCTCCTTGAACATAAGTTGTTATCTACGACGTAATCTATAACCGCTAGACGTTTGATGCAAAAACTTTGAAACACCCTGTATATTGTCTAAAATGTAACAATACAAATTTTATTATGAGTGAATTTAATACACTCCTGGAAAAGGAAAAAAGAACACATTGACACCGGTGTGTCAGACCCACCATACTTGCTCCGGACACTGCGAGAGGGCTGTACAAGCAATGATCACACGCATGGCACAGCGGACACACCAGGAACCGCGGTGTTGGCCGTCGAATGGCGCTAGCTGCGCAGCATTTGTTCACCGCCGCCGTCAGTGTCAGCCAGTTTGCCGTGGCATACGGAGCTCCATCGCAGTCTTTAACACTGGTAGCATGCCGCGACAGCGTGGACGTGAACCGTATGTGCAGTTGACGGACTTTGAGCGAGGGCGTATAGTGGGCATGCGGGAGGCCGGGTGGACGTACCGCCGAATTGCTCAACACGTGGGGCGTGAGGTCTCCACAGTAAATCGATGTTGTCGCCAGTGGTCGGCGGAAGGTGCACGTGCCCGTCGACCTGGGACCGGACCGCAGCGACGCACGGATGCACGCCAAGACCGTAGGATCCTACGCAGTGCCGTAGGGGACCGCACCGCCACTTCCCAGCAAATTAGGGACACTGTTGCTCCTGGGGTATCGGCGAGGACCATACGCAACCGTCTCCATGAAGCTGGGCTACGGTCCCGCACACCGTTAGGCCGTCTTCCGCTCACGCCCCAACATCGTGCAGCCCGCCTCCAGTGGTGTCGCGACAGGCGTGAACGGAGGGACGAATGGAGACGTGTCGTCTTCAGCGATGAGAGTCGCTTCTGCCTTGGTGCCAATGATGGTCGTATGCGTGTTTGGCGCCGTGCAGGTGAGCGCCACAATCAGGACTGCATACGACCGAGGCACACAGGGCCAACACCCGGCATCATGGTGTGGGGAGCGATCTCCTACACTGGCCGTACACCACTGGTGATCGTCGAGGGGACACTGAATAGTGTACGGTACATCCAAACCGTCATCGAACCCATCGTTCTACCATTCCTAGACCGGCAAGGGAACTTGCTGTTCCAACAGAACAATGCACGTCTGCATGTATCCCGTGCCACCCAACGTGCTCTAGAAGGTGTAAGTCAACTACCCTGGCCAGCAAGATCTCCGGATCTGTCCCCCATTGAGCATGTTTGGGACTGGATGAAGCGTCGTCTCACGCGGTCTGCACGTCAAGCACGAAAGCTGGTCCAACTGAGGCGCCAGGTGGAAATGGCATGGCAAGCCGTTCCACAGGACTACATCCAGCATCTCTACGATCGTCTCCATGGGAGAATAGCAGCCTGCATTGCTGCGAAAGGTGGATATACACTGTACTAGTGCCGACATTGTGCATGCTCTGTTGCCTGTGTCTATGTGCCTGTGGTTCTGTCAGTGTGATCATGTGATGTATCTGACCCCAGGAATGTGTCAATAAAGTTTCCCCTTCCTGGGACAATGAATTCACGGTGTTCTTATTTCAATTTCCAGGAGTGTATATGGCACGGATTCTTCGTCTCCCAGATCTGTAACCCTAGTGTGTTGTGCTTGCATGACATTAGAGAATTCAGAATCGTCCATACAATATCTACTATGCATAGTAACGACCTATGGCTCTAAGCGGCCAGTGCAAAACAAGGTAAGTACCAAAAGAAGGAATTTGATGTACAAACATTTTTATCCGTTACTATCCAGCTTATGTCGCATACTTAGAAGGACAGTTAGTGGCGCATTTGGCGACACATGGCCTCCACTGCGTGTCGCGGCGATTTTTCGCAGCGAGACGTGGCGCAACAGGAGGTGGTAGTGAGGCTGTTAGTTCAAACCCGCCATGATCACAAAGGTGATTTCAGTCATAGGCCTCGTGCAAAATCGACTGTACCTGTAAACTTGGCAAAGACAATTTTTTTCTTTTCCATTAGCGAGGAACGTATGTAAAAGACCAATCGCGTTGGGAACATGCTAGGAACTGACTGCCGGAGTTTCTTTGAACCGAGTCGCCGAAGAAAGGCCAACTGTTCTCGTGTCGAAAAAAAAGGTCACTTGTAAACGGCCAGTCGTGGGGTGGATATTATCTTATGATTACTGGAAGACGATGCAAACAATGTTAAACCTCTTTCTACCACATTGTTGTTATTGTTGTGGTCTTCAGTCCTGAGACTGGTTTGATGCAGCTCTCCATGCTACTCTGTCCTATCCAAGCTTCTTCATCTCCCAGTACCTACTGCAGCCTACATCTTTCTGAATCTGCTTAGTGTATTCATCTCTTGGTCTCCCTCTACAATTTTTACCATCCACGCTGCCCTCCAATACTAAATTGGTGATCCCTTCACGCCTCAGAACATGTCCTACCAACCGATCCGTTCCTCTAGTCAAGTTGTTGCCACAGACTCCTCCTCTCCCCAATTCTATTCAATACCTCCTCAATAGTTATCTATCCATTTAATTTTCAGCATTCTTCTGTAGCACCACATTTCGAAAGCTTCTATTCTCTGCTTGTTCAAACTATTTATCGTCCATGTTTCACTTCCATAAATGGCTGCACTCCATTCAAATACTTTCAGAAATGACTTCCTGACACATAAATCTATACTCGATGTTAACAAATTTCTCTTCTTCAGAAACGCTTTCTTTGCCATTGCCAGTCTACATTTGATATTCTCTCTACTTCGACAATCATCAGTTATTTTGCTCCCCAACTAGCAAAACTCTTTTACTACACTAAGTGTCTCATTTTCTAATCTAATTCCCTCAGCATCACCCGACTTAATTCTACTACATTCCATTATCCTCGTTTCACTTTTGTTGATGTTCATCTTACACTACTGGCCATTAAAATTGCTGCACCACGAAGATGACGTGCTACAGATTCGAAATTTAACAGACAGGAGGAAGATGCTGTGATATGCAAATGATTAGCGTTTCAGAGCATTCACAAGGTTGGCGCCGGTGGTGACACCTACAACGTGCTGACATGAGGAAAGTTTCCAACCGATTTCTCATAAACAGACAGCAGTTGACCGGCGTTGCCTGGTGAAACGCTGTTGTGATGCCACGTGTAAGGAGAAGAAATGCGTACCATCACGTTTCCAACTTTGATAAAGGTTGGATTGCAGCCTATCGCGATTGCGGTTTATCGTATCGCGACATTGCTGCCCGCGTTAGTCGACATCCAATGACTGTTAGCAGAATATGGATTCGGTGGGTTCAGGAGGATAATACGGATCACCGTGCTGGATCCCAACGGCCTCTTATCTCTACCAGTCGAGATGACAGGCATCTTATCCGCATGGCTGTAACGGATCGTGCAGCCACGTCTCGATCCCTGAGTCAACATACGGCGAAGTTTGCTAGACAACAACCATCTGCACGAACAGTTCGACGACGTTTGCAGCAGCATGGACTGTCAGCTCGGAGACCATGGCTGCGGTTATCCTTGACGCTGCATCACAGACAGGAGCGCCTGCGATACTGTACTCAACGACGAACCTGAGTCCACGAATAGCAAAACGTAATTTTTTCGGATAAATCCGGGTTCTGTTTACAGCATCATGATGGTCGCATCCGTGTTTGGCGACATCAGGGTGAACGCACATTGGAAGCGTGTATTCGTTATCGCCATACTGGCGTATCACCCGGCGTGATGGTATTGGGTGCCATTGGTTACACGTCTCGGTCACCTCTCGTTCGCATTGACGGCACTTTGAACAATGGACGTAACATTTCATATGTAATACGACCCGTGATTCTACCCTTCATTCGATCCCTGCGAAACCCTACAGTTCAGCAGGATAATGCACGACTGCATGATGCAGGACCTGTACAGGCCTTTCTGGATACAGAAAATGTTCGACTGCTGCCCTGGCCAGCACATGCTCCAGATCTCTCACCAATTCAAAACGTCTGGTCAATGGTGGCCGAGCAAGTAGATCGTCGCAATACGCCAGTACTACTCTTGATGAACTGTGGTATCGTGTTGAAGCTGCATGGGCAGCTGTACCTGTAAACGCCATCCAAGCTTTGTTTGACTCAATGCCAAGGAGTACCAAGGCCGTTTTTACGGCCAGAGGTGGTTGTTCTGGGTACTGATTTCTCAAGATCTATGCACCCAAATTGCGTGAAAATGTAATCACATGTCAGTTCTAGTGTAATATATTTGTACATTGAATACCCATTTATCATCTGCATTTCTTCTTGGTGTAGGAATTTTAACGACCAGTAGTGTATATCCTCCTTTCAAGACACTGTCCATTCTGTTCAACTGCTCTTCCAAGTCCTTTGCGGTCTCTGACAGAATTACAATGTCATCGGCGAACCTCAAGGTTTCTATTTCTTCTCCATTTACTTTAATACCTACTCCGAATTTTTCTTTTGTTTCTTTACTGCTTGCTCAATATGCAGATTGAATAACCGTGTCTCATTCCCTTCCCAACCACTGCTTACATTTCAAGTCCCTCGACTCTTATAACTGCCATCTGGTTTCTGTACAAATTGTAAATAGCCTTTCACTCCCCGTATTTTACCCCTGCCACCTTCAGAATTTGAAAGAGATTATTCTAGTCAACAATGTCAAAAGCTTTCTCTAAGTCTAAAAATGCTAGAAACGTTGGTTTGCCTTTTCTTAATTTATCATCTAAGATAAGTCGTAGGGTAGTACTGCCTCATGTGTTCCAATATTTCTACGGAATCCTAACTGATCTATCGAGTTCTGCTTCTACAAGATTTTCCATTCGTCTGTAAAGAACTCGTGTTAGTATTTTGCAGCCGTGACTTATTAAACTGATAGTTCGCTAATTTTCACACCACATGGTTGAAAGAATTCAACTAAGAAATATCAGCTGCCTTTGTTAGCTGCGACCAGACAATGCGTGCCGCTCTCGATTTTGCAATTTGGAGCAATTCCGCGAACGTTGTTGAAGTAGAAATAGTACTCTCATTTACGTTTAGTATGATTTCTCTTATTCTACGAAGACTAATGCCTGGACGCTTACTTTCAAACGGACTTAGCTAATTTAACTGGCAAGCTTCTCTGACGTAAGACCTGTCTCCACCTCTCGTGACTATGTCGTCTGTGGAATGTTAATTGTACTTCCTGTTTAAAAATCGGTAAACGTGGAATTTTTTTTCTGCGCCCTGTACTGATTATTCTCCGCTACGTAGTGATGAACAGTCACCATGTTTGTACTGGCATTAATGGTAACAACGTAAGTTGCATCGAACTACCGATAGCTGTCATATTATCAAAATAATCCCAGATTTAATCGCCATGCCATTGCCTCTCCTTCGCCATTACAGCCAGATACGACATTCTATTGTACGGTGGCCGGCATCTAGTTACTGTATACAATCGCCGGATGGCAATAGTCCTGTCGCAGACACGTGGCGTTGTCCCGTTGCAACCCGCCTTCAACGCTTTGCGCTATAGAATAAAAACCGATATGCTGTACGACGAAAAGCGTAGCGCGTTGTGCTACTAAGGGCTTGCTCCGCTGAAAAAGGGGAATCGATGGAATGCGTAAACTACTGGGTCGGTACGAATGTGTGTGAAAGATAGCGAACTGGAGGAAGACGGTAACTACCGACTTGACCCTGTAGCTGCAACAGAATTTTGGTTTCAGTCACTCGGATGTGACGGAGATCAAAATAGCCGACGCGTGTGCGACAACTGGGATTAATGATTCTTCTCGTACTGACGCAGGGTGATGTTGTCTAGATGTTGAATGATGTTAATAGAAAGTGCACGTGTGAAAGCTACAGTAAGTGAGAGGTCTTTTTAGATATTAATTCGAGAATATAGTTTTGCCATAGAAAACACAATCTGAGGAAACTCTGTCACAAAGTTAAGTCACTCTCATCACAAATATTGGCATAAATGGCGAGCTTTCGTTCTGCTTCCATTCTTCTGACTAGTTTGTTGCGGCCCGCCACAAATTCCTCTGCTGTGCCAACTTCTTCATCTCAGAGCAGCACTTGCAGCCTATGTCCTCAATTATTTGCTTGATGTATTCCAACTCCTGTGTTCTTCTAAAGTTTTTAGCCTCTAAATCTCCCTCTAGTACCGTGGAAGCTTGTCCGTGCCGTCCTTCCAGATTTCCTGCCAATCTGTCCCTTCTTCTTGTCGACATTTTCCGTATCTTCCTTTCCTGGCCGATTCTCCAGAGAACAGCCTCATTCCTTAAGTTATTAGTTCACCTAATTTTCAAAATTCTTCTGCAACACCACATCTCAAATGCTTCGTTCTTCTTCTTCTTCTCTGGTTTCCCCCCAGGCCATGTTTCACTCCCCACAATGCTGTCTTCCAAGCGTACATTCTGAGAAATGTCTTCCTCAAATTAAGGTCTATGTTTGATATTAGTAGACTCAGCTTGGCGAGGAATGTCCTTTCTTCTAGTGCTGGTCTGCGTTTTATATCCCCTTTGCTACGTCCGTCATGAGTTATTTTGCTGCCTAGGTAGCAGAATTTCTTAACTTCGTCTACTTCGTAATCACCAAGTATGATATTAAGTATCTCGCTGTTGTCATTTCTGCTATTTGTCATTACTTCCATTTTTTCAATGAATTTTCAATATATATTTTATACCGATTAGGCTGTTCATTCCGTTCAACACAGCCTGTAGTTCTTCTTCACTTTCATCGAGGATAGCAATCTCATGAGCGAATCTTATCATCGATATCATTTCACCCTGAATTTTAATTCCACTCTTGAACCTTTTTTAATTTCCGTAATCGCTTCTTCGATGTATAGATTGAACGATGGGGGCGAAACACTACATGCGTGTGTAACACCACTTTTAATCTGAGCGCTTCGTTCTACATCTTCCAGTCTTACTGTTCTCTCTCGTTTCTTCTATGTATTGTACATTACCCGTCTTTCCCTACAGTTTACCCCATTTTTTCTCAGGATTTCGTACATCTTGCACCATGTTACATTGACAAATGAGTTTCCAGATCGTCAAATCCTATGAACATATCTTGATATTCTTTAGTCATGCTGTCATTATTAACAGCAATGTCAGAATTCCCTCTTTGGCGCCTTACCTTTCCGAAAGCCAAACTGATCCTCATCATTTAAATTAACCTCAATTTTTTTCCATTCTTCTGCATATTATTCTTGTTGGCAACCTATATGCATGAACTGTTAAGCTGACTGTGCGACAAATGTCACACTTGTCGGACCTTGCAATCTTCTAAAATGTGTGGATGTCGTTTTCTGAAAGTCAGACGGTATATCACCAAACCTATGCATTCTATACATCTATATAGATAGTCCTTTTGTTACCACTTCCCACAATGATTTTGGAACTTCTGATGGAATGTTATCAATCCCGACTGCCGTATTCGATCTTGAGTCTTCCAAACCTCTTTTAAATTCCGGTTCTATACTGGATACCCCATCTCTTCTGTGTCGACTTCTGTTTCTTCTTCTATCATGTCATCAGACAAGGCTTTCAGTATACTCTCTCGATCTGTCCACTCTCTCCACTGTTTTAATTTCAGCGAAGGTTGTTGTGACTTCTCTATATGCTGAGTCAGTCCTTTCGACAATAACATCTTTTTCGGTATCTTCACATTTTTTCCTGCAGTTATAACTTACCTGAACTTCCTATTTATTTCATTTCTAAGTGACTTATGTTTCTGTATTCAGGAAATTCGCTTTGGATTATTTCAAATGGTATCAACTGCGATCAACTACACGAGAAACTATAGTTCACTAGAGAACAGGGAGCTGTGAATATTATTTAACAACCCGACGCCAGTACAGCAATAATTTAGCCTTTCACCTTGATTCAGGCGGGAGCAGAAAACGCCGCGCTGTGAGAGAGGAGCGGCGCCCCGCGGCAGCTGTAACGCTCTGATGCATCCACGAAAATTTGCAAACTACGCGGACTGGCGTTCTGATTATTAGTATGCGGGAAACTTCCCTCTCAGAGCCCTGAAATCCCGGCAAATTTCAGTGTGAGGTGCGTCTTTTTGCTGGTCTGCCCAAACCAATTTGACTGACAGTTACAACGGTGCATGCAGGAATTGTCTAACAGCCGACTCACTACGAATAAGTTCACCCTCGTGACACACAAAATGTCTGAGATGATATGTAGTTCCACTGTTGGTACAGTTGGAAATTGTCACTGGCTTTAGTCGACCACAAGTTGCAGGTCACAGATCTCACACACCCAGGAAAGTTCTGAAGTTCTCCATCAGGGGAGGATCAGAAGACAAAGAAAGCAAAGAATCACAACTACTTTCCACCGCGCCTCGGTACAGGAGCCGAATTAGCAAAAACGAAACTGCCTCCACATTGAAACTTCCTGGCAGATTAAAACTGTGTGCCCGACCGAGACTCGAACTCGGGACCTTTGCCTTTCGCGGGCAAGTGCTCTACCAACTGAGCTACCCAAGCACGACTGACGCTCCGTCCTCACAGCTTCACTACTGCCAGTACCTCTGCCAGAGTCTCGGTCGGGCACACAGTTTTAATCTGCCAGGAAGTTTCATATCAGCGCACACTCCGCTGCAGAGTGAAAATCTCATTCTGGAAACATCCCCCAGGCTGTGGCTAAGCCATGTCTCCGCTATATCCTTTCTTTCAGGAGTGCTAGTTCTGCAAGTTTCGCAGGAGAGCTTCTGTAAAGTTTGGAAGGTAGGAGACGAGGTACTGGCAGAAGTAAAGCTGTGAGTACCGGGCGTGAGTCGTGCTTCGGTAGCTCAGTTGGTAGAGCACTTGCCCGCGAAAGGCAAAGGTCCCGAGTTCGAGTCTCGGTCGGGCACACAGTTTTAATCTGCCAGGAAGTTTCATATCAGCGCACACTCCGCTGCAGAGTGAAAATCTCATTCTGCCTCCACATTGTCCACATCAATTCAGCTACCCTCTACTCCTTGAATCTCCCGTCTTGACTGTTCTGTTGGCTGGTAGCCAACCTAGGTGCAGCACCTGGGCTCCAACACTGGAGGAGCAAGCCTCTGCTTTGTGTATCCTGAGAGGAGCCAGTCGACGATCAGAATCTCTCTTGTCTGAAAAAAGAAGATTTTACGCTAGGGAGGCGTCGTTCTCAAGGTAATCATGGTCATGATTGACAAAAACGTCTACCTACACTGGACCACAGTTCCTCGTTTATGGAGAGATCTAATCTTTCCAGGCCAACCATTTACAATTTCTGAAAGAAGGCTGTTAAGTTTCCCAGACAGTTGTTCCCGTGAAATATATTTTCTGTAGCTCGCTAAGAGAACCTAGTGACTTCCTGGCATCATCGGAGTTACAGTCTTGTCTCCACTAAACACTTGCATCAGCCGTTCTCCCGCATTGTCCCAGCTTATAACATGCCAGTGCTCGGAGTTTTATGACCTTCTTACCATTCGCACATAAGCTGAGATTACAGCAGTCTCTTAAATGGCTTCCTAAGCCCACGTTGCACCAACTGGACACTTTCATGATGGACTGTCGCCTAGCTCAGGTAAAATGTTTTGTGAACCGGCGCCCACCTGCTCCAACCCCAAGTGGAAACAGGGGAGTGCCATGGCCTGAAGTCTCTCTGCAATTACAATTCACAAAGCACTGCTTCCCAGAATCACTCGCAGAGCCAGGTCGCTGGAATCAGCATTTATGGCCTGCTATCTATCTGTCCCCCATTCACCATCGCCTTCACTAAGACCCCTTGAGTACCAGTTCTCTACAGGCTACACAGACAGTTATATGAAAATTTTGCCCGCAATTTCCTCATAGATGAAAGTCATAAACCACCCATATCAAATGTAATACTGAGGAACACCGCGACCATGATCTAAAATATGAATACTAATATGACTGACAGTGTTGTCAAAGTATGCGAGTGGTATGCCACCTCTTAATCTTTCATAACATTATGTATATTCCCATTCAGGCAGGACATCTTTTTTGAGAGTCTAGGACGTGGTACTGGCGAATAAATGCATGTCCAAAATAACAGGCACTGCAGAGACTACAGTCCTCAAGAAATATAGAAAATGTATTCGCAATTGCAAATATGAACCACCATGTGCTGTATATTGTGCCAGACTGGAATTCGAAACTGTATTTTCTGCTTTACAGAAGCACTCATATTAACTGCTTGACCAGACCCAAACAGGCTGCGACACGTGGACGACGACATGAAGGAGTTTGATCTCTGTTGATCCATTCTGGATACGGGACAACAACCAGTAAAATATTTACCAAGAAAAATCGCAAACTGTCATATTTTTGAGAATTTATTTTATTTAGACCACCTGCTTTAGCATTTCAATACTGGCATATTCACGCTCCTATGCAGTCCATGTATAGACAATCATATATATTGAAAAAGTTCAAAGAAGGGAAGCACTTTTGTACTATCGCGAAATATGGGAGAGAGTGACACTGAAATAATACAGAATTTGGCATGAACATCATTAAAACAAAGGCGTTTTTTGTTGCGACCAACCACCAACTTTCTCCTCCGAATGCAAAAAAATATTTTTGTTGACACCGAACTATATAAGGAGAAACGATCACCACGATAAAATAAGGGAGATCAGAGCTCGTACGGTAGGATATAGATGTTCGTTCATTGTGCGCGCTATACGAGATAATAGAGAATTGTGGAGGTGGTTCGATGAACCATCTGCCAGGCACTTAAACGTGATTTGTAGAGTATCCACGTAGCTGTAGAAGTAGATGTAGATGTAGATACTTGTATACTGGAGCCATCAATATCTGGATTCTGTGAATTCGTTTTTGGATTATTTACTTTCAAGACACGTCAGTTGTCAGATCTTCGAAGTAAACACTCCAAAAACTGAAACTTCCTGGCAGATTAAAACTGTGTGCCCGACCAAGAGTCGAACTCGGGACCTTTGCCTTTCGCGGGCAAGTGCTCTACCATCTGAGCTACCGAAGCACGACTCACGCCCGGTCCTCACAGCTTTACTTCTGCCAGTACCAGAAACTAATTCACAGAAACTAAACTCCAAAAAGTAATTCACAGAATTCAGGCATTGACGGCTTGTAACCTCCCCCTCACTTATCGACCTTAATGACAGTGAAAAATTAAACCGCGTGTACCTAATGGAAATTTGGGAAAAGCAATCGTCACCGAAGTTAATCTGTCGGTTAAGAGGGAGGAAAGGGTTACATGTAAATGAAAGAAAAAATGCAAATGAAACTGGTGGAAATTAATTTTGAAACGGGGTAAAGTTAATGAAGAAAGGAAATGTGCGGCCGTTACGTTAACATTTAACAAGCGGTAATTAGATATTTGAGATTTGGGGGAAATTACGGTCGCCAGTCCTAAGGACAATTACTATAGTAACTGAAAAAGAAAGGTAATTACACATATAATTAGCACTAGAAGCGTGGCAACTGAAGGTTGACACGTGTAGTGTGAAAACTGAAAGTTTGTCAGAAGTAATAACTTTCGCTGCACTCTGACTTAATTTAGCAAAAGAATTAATAAAACCGGAAAACTGAAAGTTAATTTAGTGACTGAAAAGAAGCTTTCTTTCTTAAGCACATCGAAATTCAGTAAAATACGGTTAGTCTTGGACTACCTCAACAATCATTTCAAAAGCTACTTGAATCTACGCAATTTAGAAATAAGAGATTTAGCTTTGAACTTGAATTAAATGATTCTGAACAATTAACAATAGTAAAATTTAGTACGTACCAAGCTGAGCTGCAGTCACAGGTAAGCTAAAATATGGTAACAAAACTAGCACTCTCAATTTGTGCTTGTGTAATCTAAGTATTGTAGCCAGCTATTAATACTTCAACTGAACTTTGAAACTAAGGCAGTGAAATTGAATGATGCTGGCGTTTGAATTTCAACGACACTCGGGTTCATCCCGGAAAAGGAAGGGACCCTGCTTGGTAATGCAATTGGGACAATGAGCAACAAAAGTTCATGCTAAGTTGCTGTAATTTTGCGAGGCAAATGGAACAGTTTGAAAGGCTGAGGTCTGCCATACAGTTCTGAAACTTAACGTGCTTTTAGTCTTCCTTGTTGGTTGATTGAAGGATTGGAGCCGTCGATCGAGGAGGTGGCGACAGTCACTCATTGTCGGCCGTCGCTGTTGCAGAAGCTGGATGTTGGCGCGCCTTCTTCTCAACACGGTCACCAGACGAAACGGGCTCTTGATGTGCGCGAGCTAATGCTTCCCGTCCGCGACACCATGTCAGAAACTATCATCGCAAGTCGAGCGCAATTACATGCTGCCAAACCCCGAAAGCGCGGCAACTCGCGGGAGCTACCCACAACACACCTGCTCCACTCGCTACTCCAGCCAGACTCTCCCATGCTCTGCCCGCGCTCCACGCGGCAGAGTTAACACTACCAAAGATCCTACACACTTTGATTCTTCACACGACCTATCGATGTAATCGTTCGATAGCAGTTTTCCCTAGGCAAGACCCAGCGTAGAATACAAATAAATATTTACGAAACAAACCAATTATACATCGACATAAGTGCATAAATATATATATATACAAACAGTAAAACAATTACAATATATAAAGAGACAGAAATGTCATAGCTTGAGGTAACAAAACAAGGAAAAAACTTACAGTACAATAGATGGAAATAGGAGGATATGCATTTCCGGCGTTACACGTGCCTCACATTGTCTGAGGATGTTCGTGCAACCTAAACAGACTCAGAAAATGTCCCAAAAAAGAAACAGCGGAAATGCATATGCTCAAAACATCATCAAAATTTAGCATTCGTCTAATTAAGCATAAATTAGTTTTTAGACCATAAAATTTGAGTGGAGACAGTCCTAATCTTATTCCACTCTGTCATCTTGCACAAAATAAAACAGGTTGACAACATATTAAAATTCATAGAAAGCATAGAAAATGGTTTAGCTACTTCAAAATCGTTAAAATTCGTAACACTATCAAGAAATGGAATACTATAAAAAAATCAATCAGAGTACATGGTCATAAAAACAGGTAGATCAAAATACGCAAATTAATTATTAATTACATAGAATACACATTTTATATAACCTTTTCATAATTATTATCTCGTCATGAGATTCCACTTAACGCTAAACAAGAAAATAATATTCAGTAGATCGAAAAAAACAAATATTGACAGCAGAATTCTTTCACATCAGCTGTCCGGGAAGAAAAGCTGTTCCGCCTTTCGTACCCGCAAGTACAAAGAATGCCGAGAGCGGCACGGAGAGCCTACGGCGGCACAAGAGCCTACAGCGGCTCCGCCTCGTCAGTATTGTTGCGCCCGCCTGTGCGGCACGCTTGATCTCACTCGCCTGTCTAATGGCATTTCCAGAACGTCCGTTTCACTGAATTCTTTGGGAAAAACTCACTCCCGAGTATTCTCAAGGAGTCCATTAACACTATCACAGTGGATAACTCAACACTGTCCATCATCACACGCATGTACTAGCCTGAAACTTAAAACAGCGTCTAAGTACATCGGCAATGACTAGTAAATCACATATTTATGAAATCTTACAGCTATTTACAAAATCATATTTACATTCCTTAATCTACTGTGACTCAGCTGAAAACTGAAACTAGCAGCTTGGATTTTTCAGTTGATTAGATCATGATTAAATTGATTAAAATTAAATTGATTAATCAAAATTAATTACTTATTAATTACAACTTCTTTAATGACCTTGGTCAGTCAAAAGCATGGCAATCTAGCAAATCGTTAAATCTTACACTCTATTTTACATATTGTATAAATTACCCATTGTGTGGTATTAATCGATCCTAGGTCGGTACAATTTCAAGTCTACAATGTTCCGTATACCTAATAGTTTTCCAGAGCTTGGATACTCTAAGCAATAAGCATTTGTGTGAGGTATACCAATGACTTTATATGGTCCATTATAAACAAACTTAAATTTAGAGATTTCATTGTCTATCTCGCTCGATTTCTCATGAGCTTTTACAAGTACTAAGTCTCCGATTGCAAACTTAGCAAAACGCGCTTTAGCGTCATGACGACGTGTGCGAGCATCGGCTTTAAGCTTCATTACTTCTCGCAAACGATCTTTTTTCACACCAATACTAATGTTAATCCGTGGAGGGAATTTGATTATCTCTTCCAATTCACTTTCTACACTTTTGTCAATGCCGAAATTCCTCATGTTACGGCAGTTCAAACTCATTCCTACGTCAATGTCATCCGGCCAGTTAACAATGTGTATAGGCTGGTATTGCCTATGCACACCGTCTCCTGCCTCGTCAAAACCAACTACCATTGTTTTATCTAGTGACATACATGTCAAAGTTTTGCTTTCGCAGTTAATCACTGCACGGTACTTTAATAGCCAATCTAACCCGATAATTACTTCCGCAGTTAAGTCTGGCACGATGACAAACTCTTGTTCAAATCGTGCCCCACATATCTCGAAGTTGACAAAAATCTGTTTTGTGACCGGTTTACTGGCCTTCCCAGTAGCACCGATAATTTTCACTCCTGTTACTGGCATAACTACGATGCCGGGTCTGTCTTTCAGTAACTCAAATATTTTCCCAGATACAGCACTCAGTTCTGCACCGGTGTCCATCAACACGTTTAGTTGTAGGTCGTGCATATTAACAGACACTACTATCTGTCTACACTTGTCCTCAACTGTTTCTTTATTTTCCCGCAGTAAATCCTCGTCTATATCCAGGTCATTCCAGAAAAAAACATCCGGCTTTGATCCTAAATTCGGCTTGTCTGGCGGCTTTTTCAGCCTCTGTTCACATACAGTTTTAATTTCAACACGTTTGTCCTGAGGCTTAGTCTGTCACTTCGCCACCAATACCGAAACCTTATCCTGTAACTCGTCAACTAGTGAGTGTTGCTTTGCTATCGATTCACTAATTGTCACCTTCGTTGATTCCTCTTTGATCAGATCGATCTCATCTGCCAATCTACCTGGAGGAATGTGCCCAGTAGCATCTGAAATTACTTCCTCTGGATCTGCGCAACCCACACTGCTACCGTCTGACCGTATAACGTCAGCTCTAACCTCATACACGCTGTAATCTACGTGCTTTTCTACCAATCGTTTCCAGCTATCACTAAAATTTTCGTACTCTTTCTCCTTAATACTCACGCAATGTTTAAACTGGATGTTCGCGTCGGATGGGTCGGCTACTTCTACCACTACAACTTTCGGTAAAGTCTGCCGGTTAGGGCCAGAACTTTCCGTTACTACTTCAACATTCAACTCCTGCGGGACGAAACACGACGCATCTTGCTCGTACTCCCCCTTAACATCAACTATTTCTAGTAAAGTCTGCCGGTTAGGGCCAGAACTTTCTATCACTTCACAATCACTATCTTCCTGTGGGACGAGACGCGGCAAATCCTGCCCGCGCTCTCCATAACCACTTATCCCGTACAGGCCCCTATAATCTCTTAGTTCGTCGTATAAGCGACCGAACTGCCTTAACCAGACCTCATCCCTCTCTGCATCCCCTCGCTCAATGACGGACGTGTTATCCGACATCTGATCTTCTCTCAACAATTGCGAATCATTCTTAAACTCAATCTCCAGTTCTGCTGTGGGTGTTACAGCTGCCACTTTATAATCTATTTCCGCAACACTACTTAAATTGTTCTCACTGACAGTGAATGTATTTTCTACTGCCGTGTATACAGCTGATCTACCACTTGTGGGCGCACTCCTTTCTCCTAACACTGGCACACTCTCCCGCCGTTGATTATTCCATACGGAATTTTCATAACGACGACACCTCGGTTTTCTGCTGTTATTGGGCCGCCAAAACTTCTCCACGCCCGGTCGGCCCTGACCGGCGCGGCTAATGGTTTCCCTGTCTCGTCCCAGCAGATACGCTCTCCGGATGCTGCTGAGGCGGCTTATCACACCCTCTGACGTTATTACTATTGCGCGAAGCCCGTATCACGCTAGTATGATACTGGTTTCCGTTATTCCTGTTATTATTTGCATTGTACCGATTGTTATTACGGTCCGAACCATTATTGTTACTGCTGCCATGGTTGCGGTATGCATTATTCCCATGGTTATCGTAGTTGTTGTTGTGACGTAACAAGACTTACGCCACTTGAAGTAGCCGGTAGGATAGGCACGCGTACACACACGCCGACGGGCGTCAAGTCTGGAACAGGCTACGTAATTAATGCTATGAAGAAAAGTACGTAGCTAGATTAATACTTATCTTTAATCAATCATTGTGGTACATCACTCTTGACGATACACAGGAGACTTTAATTACAATTACTGTAAGGCTAATGGCGCCTTGCTAGTTCGTAGCCATTAACTTAGCTGAAGGCTATTCTGTCTCTCGGCTAATGAGAGAAAAGGCTTCGTACATCTAGTCACTAGCTAGGTCGTCCGTCCAACTGGGCCGAGTCCTTGTTCGTATCACGAGACCTGCCTTGTGGTGGCGCTAGGTCTGCGATTACACAGTGGCGACACGCGGGTCCGACATGTACTAAATGGACCGCGGCCGATTTAAGCTACCACCTAGCAAGTGTGGTGTCTGGCGGTGACACCACATTCCTCCCCCGCAAATCGGCGAACGGTCGTGTGATAAGGCTTCCGCCCGCCGTGGGGAGGACCCCATGTTGACGTATGCGATGAGGTGGGGAGCCTAACAACAGGCGAGGCTGTGCCACCCGCACCCGGCCATTCGGTCCGAGGGGATCTAATAAACGCCTGAAAACCTAGTCCAGGGTGCACGTCAACATGCGGTGTATGCGCCCGTAATGAGACAGGAGGGGCCGAAGGGTCGACCTCCATTGCGTCGGGGTACCCGACGCGCGATGACGTCATGTGGTCCGGAACGGGCAAGAGGTCCAAGGCGGAGGACAGCTGGTCACGGGAAGCGAGCGGCGGCGCGTGACCCAGGGAGGCACTTGGCGGCAAAATGGGGCAAAATGGAAGGCATCGTCGGTAACACCTGGGGATGAGGCGAGCCAGTAGATGGGTCCCCAGGGCGCTGACCGGACGGCACCGTCGCTGAAAGCAGACGGGGAGCGGCAGAACCCATGCGACGACAGAGGCGCAGCTGATTGAGATGCCGACGCACCTCACCAGAGGCCCCCAAAACCAAATACATCGCGCGGCCGAGGCAGCGAAGAATGCGCCCTGCGAGCCAACGCCGTGAACCTCGATAGTTGCGATAAAATACAACGTCGCCTGGAGCAAAAGCAGGAGTCTGCCGCTGCACAGGAACCTGATGCGGCGGATGCAGCAAAGACATCAAGGTGCGATGAGGACGACCGTGGAGCAACTCAGCCGGCGAGCGACCATCTCGGGGCTGAGAGCGATACGAAGACAAAAAGAGCAACAATGCGTCCTCCCGAGAATGCGACTCTTTCAATTTCAACATCTGTGACTTGAAAGTCCGGACCAATCGTTCAGCGGCACCGTTTGACTGAGGCGAAAACGGCGCGGATGTCAGATGTTGAATACCATTGGCCTGGCAGAATGACTGAAATTCTGCGGACATGAATTGTGGGCCATTGTCGGAAACAACAGTCTGCGGAAGACCTTCAATGCAAAAGATAGCAGACAACGCTTGGATGGTGGCGGAGGACGTCGTGGAAGACATCCGGACAACAAAAGGAAAATTACTGAAGGCATCGACCAGAACCAACCATCGAGCATTCCAGAAAGGACCAGCAAAATCAATGTGCAAGCGTTGCCAAGGGGAAGTGGCTTTTGGCCATGCAAAGACTTTCCGCGGAGGTGCAGATTGTTGTTCGGCACACGCCATGCAAGAAGAACACATATTCGTAATCGCAGCATCGATTGCGAACCAAGTACAGTGCTGACGAGCAAGTTGTTTCGTTCGCACTATACCCCAATGTCCTTGGTGAAGAAGCCGTAAAACAGAGGTCTGTAACGAACGTGGGACCACGACTCTGGACTGATCATTATCAGAACGCAACAACAAAACACCACGTCGAACAAAAAGTCTCTCCTTGTGAGCAAAAAATCGGCGAACCAACGGATCCTCGATCCGAGACTTTGACAAAGGCCATTGCGTAGCAACAAAACGTAAAACAGTAGCAAGGACAGGGTCAGCAGCTGTGGCTGTAGCTACACGACGAAAATCAATCGGAAACGAGTCGACCACTTCATCGGTTTCCGAATCAATGAACATGCAAGCAAGTTCGGAAGAATCGAATGCTTTATCCTCAGCAACAGGCAAACGGGACAACGCATCGGCGTTTCCGTGCTTAGCAGTGGACCGATACAAGATATCGTAGCGGTACTGCGAGAGGAAAATAGACCAGCGAATGAATTTCTGCGCTGTACGCGGAGGTACAGGCTTGTTCGGATGAAAAAGCGATGTCAAAGGTTTGTGGTCTGTGATGATGGTAAAGTGACGACCATACAAGAAATCATGGAACTTAGTAACACCAAACACGAGAGCCAAAGCTTCTTTCTCTATCTGGGAATAATTTCTTTGCGCAGACGAGAGCAATTTGGACGCAAAGGCAATAGGGCGATCATGGGAGCCAACTTTGTGCGCAAGCACAGCACCGATCCCGAAATCCGATGCATCTACCATCAACAAAAGGGGTTTCTGTGGATCGAAAGGCGTGAGGCAAGTATTAGAAAGCAACGCCGATTTCAACTGGCGAAAGGCGCGTTCGCATTCCGTCGTCCAGACGAACGGAACACCTTTACGGCGTAAGCGATGAAGCGGGGCTGAAATGGAAGAGGCATTGCGCACAAATTGATGATAATAGTTAATTTTCCCCAACACACTCTGTAGCTGTTTCACATTGCGAGGGGAAGGTAAATCGTGTATGGCACGGAGGTGCTCTGGACTCGGATGTATGCCTTGGGCATTGATGACATGGCCCAGATATGGTAAGTCACGAGCAAAAAACACACATTTGTCCTTCCTTAAGCGAAGACCATTTTGTCGTAAGACCTGAAATAATGTTCGGAGGTTCGCAAGATGCTCGTCTTCTGTCTGTCCAGAGATCACTATATCGTCCAGATAGTTTGCTGCAGTAGGGACCGACGCACAAATAGTTTGTAAATATTGCTGAAACAATGCAGGGGCGGATGCACACCCGAATGGCAGTCTTTTGAACCTGTACAATCCAAGATGCGTGTTAACCACCAATACACGCTGGGATTCGTCGTCCACCGGTATTTGCAAGTACGCATCGGCTAGGTCCAACTTCGAAAAATATTTTCCCGGGCACAGTTTAGCAAAAAGATCTTCCGGGCGGGGCAAAGGAAAAGTAGCAGTCACTAGTTGTGGATTCACTGTGGCCTTGAAGTCCACGCAAAGTCTCAATTTTCCGGAAGGTTTCGGCAAAATCACTAAGGGTGAGGCCCAGAGAGAAGCTTGCACACGTTCAATTACACCCTGTGATTCTAGATCGTTTAATGTTCTTGCGACCTCATCACGCAATGCGTGGGGAACATTGCGCGCTCTGAAACATTTCGGTTGCGCGTTGACCTTCAGTTCCAAATGTGCTTCATAGTTTTTAGCGCAACCTAAGCCCGGTGCAAAAATGTCTGCAAATTCATCACATAAGCGAGAAACACTGTCTGAAGGCACAGTCTGGTTCACTGATAGGACCTGATTTACAATAGACATGTTAAACAACTGAAATAAATCTAAACCAAACAAGTTCACTGCAGAAGCAGAACGAAGAACGTAAAATGACACAAGTTTTGTTTGTCCCTTGTATGTTGCAAGAAGGCTGCACTGTCCTAACACAGGAATTTTCTGTCCTGAATATGTGGTTAGCTTAACATTTGCGGCACGCAACGGAGGTTTGCCCAGTTGTTTGTACGTGTCGTGATTGAGCAATGAAACAGCAGCTCCGGTATCGAGCTGGAATGGTATGACCTTGCCATTAAAGTCCAAATCTACAAAAAGTTTATTGTCCTGCTGACGACAAGAGCGACTGTTTTGTGCAATTTGAACAGACACTTGTACAGAATCACTTGCTAATTGACGTGATCTGCGGCGACGTCGACGCACAGTGTTTGTGAGACGAACACAGTCACTGTTAGAGAAAGTGGCACTGGACGAAGCGGAATTAACTACATGAATGTCCATGGGCGAAGGTCCACGAGCCTGAGTGTCCGTGGTTCGATTCCAGCGCGAAGCAAAGGGCCAGGAATGGTTGTGATTGTCTGATCTGAGCCTTTTCTGGCAAACACTTTGAACATGTCCTTTCCTATTGCAGAAAAAGCAAATAGCTTGGCGTGATGGGCAATGTTCACGCGAATGTCTAGTAGCACACCGCGGGCATGATTTCACTGCATTTGTGTGCTGGCGCGGCACACCTGGCTTAGAGCGCGGCGGCAGCTGCATTGAAGTGTGTGAGGCCCGGTTACCGGGCCGCGCAGCGCGTCCAGCGGGCCGGTTAATGTTACACACGGCTGGCGAAGTTTCAAAAGAGTCCTGAGCACAGTCAAGTGTGTCTTGTCTATCCAATATGTCTATCACTTGTTGAAGGGAGGGATTAACTAGTTTCAAAATTTGCTCCCGTATGCGAACATCAGAAACGTTCTGTGCAATTGCATCACGTACCATTGTATCTGAATAAGAAAGGCCACAGTCACAGTCAAAGGCACAGTCCCTAGTAAGTCCTTGCAATGTTGCTACCCACTCCCTATTAGTTTGACCGGCCGTACGTTTTGTACGAAAAAACGTATACCGTTTTGCAACCACATTAACTGTTTCTTTGAAATAGGCATCTAAAGCAGACAAAATTTCCTCGTAGGACAGAATTGCTACGTCGCGTCGGGGAAGCAATTTCACTATCACACGGTAGGTGGACACACCAACACAAGAAAGCAAAAACGGCTGCCGCTCATTACCTTGAATTCTCTAGGCGGCTAGATGAAAGCCGAACTGTCGGGACCATTCCGTCCAGGACTCGTGGTTTTGATTAAACTGGCGAAACTGCGGTGCAACTGCATGTTGTGGCTGCGGGATCGGTGAAGCGGCGGCTGCCGCATCGGTTTGAATGGCACGTTGACCCTGGACGAGCTGTCCAAGGGCATCCAATAACGCCTGCGTCTGCTGATTCTGCAAGCGATAAAATTCGGACAGTACATCTGGAGATTGTGGAGAAGCCATGACACAAATAAATGTAAGCAATCAGAAAGAACTCTTTACTCGTCGCCAAATGATGTGTCGACAGAAGTGCCGACACAGTGTTATTTTAAGGGGGCCGATAGGCACGCTATCTAACGCAGACGGGCGTGAATTCTGGAACAGGATAACTATTGAATGGTAGCAAGAAAAGTACGCAGCTGGATTAATACTTATCTTTAATCAATCATTGTGGTACATCACTCTTGACGATACACAGGAGACTTTAATTACAATTACTGTAAGGCTAATGGCGCCTTGCTAGTTCGTAGCCATTAACTTAGCTGAAGGCTATTCTGTCTCTCGGCTAATGAGAGAGAAAGGCTTCGTACATCTAGTCACTAGCTAGGTCGTCCGTCCAACTGGGCCGAGTCCTTGTTCGTATCACGAGACCTGCCTTGTGGTGGCGCTAGGTCTGCGATTACACAGTGGCGACACGCGGGTCCGACATGTACTAAATGGACCGCGGCCGATTTAAGCTACCACCTAGCAAGTGTGGTGTCTGGCGGTGACACCACAGTTGTGGTACCCATTGTTGTTACCACGGCCTCTACCACTGTCGCGATTATTGCGCCAACTGTCCTCGTCCTCAACTCTTTCCAGGAAATCATTGATTGTCTTGTAACTGCTTCCTATGTAGCGTTTTGTATCATCTGGACGCTTCTTGTAGAGTTCCCAGACTATTTCGGATTCCGTGCGGCGATCACGCAAATATTCCAACTTGCGGATCCAGCCCTCACAAAACTCCTTCATCGAAACGCGCGAATTCGCATCGAAAGGCCTCGATACGACAAATTCGCGCCAGACACCTTGCTGTTTCTGCTCTGACCAGTATTCAGCCAGAAACAAATTTTTAAACTCGTCAAAAGTCAGGTTCGTAATGTTGAGGTTTAAGCCCCAACGCTTGGCATCACCAGCCAACACATCAATAACCGCATTAATTTTTCTCTCATTAGTCCATGATCTGGGTAAAACTCTTTCACAATTTTTAATGAAATCCGTCGGGTGTATACCGCATTTTTTCAAGGGGTCGAACCGCTCCTCTTTCGTCAACAACTCCGAACTATGTGCACAGATTGGCACATAGCTCTGTTTTTCGTCAAGTTTCCTTTCTAATTCCGACACCCTCGTAATCACTTGGCAAGTGGTTGTCGCAAGCGTTTCCACTTCCCTCTTTTTCTCTTCGCAATATCTACTTCGGATACTAAAGCCTTTAAAGTTTCCACCTTCTGTTGATCCTCTTTTCTCACTAATTGAATTTGTTCCGTCACCTTATTCTCGATGATCGGAGCAACTGCGTCTCCTACACTTTTCTCGATTCTGCTAATTTCGGAATAAAAACGAGTATTTATGCTCGCAATTTCCGCCTGAACTCCTATCATTTCCTGTTTAAGATTACCGATTTCGGTATTAATCACGACAATATCGTCTTTGATTTTATCAACTTTTGTGTTAACAACTTCAACATTGTTGTTAACAACATTAATAGCTTTGTTCTGATTGTCTAGCATTCGTTCAATTTTTTCAGACTGAGCTACTTGCTTGGCAGCCTGAGCTTCTTGCTTGGCAGCCTGAGCTTCTTGCTTGGCAGCCTGAGCTTCTTGCTTGGCAGCCTGAGCTTCTTGCTTGGCAGACAGAGCTTTAATTTCTGCCGATTGACTCTTGATTTCGTCAATCAAAACATTCAATAAATCAGTTAAATTCCCGGAAACTACCGGTTTTACTTCCGCAGCGGCTTCCTCTTTAATTGTCCCCCCGTATTCGTCATCAAGGGATTCAGATTTGATTTTCACTTCCGATTCCGAAACAATTTCTAAAGTTTGGATTTCCATTTCTGCTCTTTGTTGCGTTTCGGCGGTCGCGTCTTTCATGCTAGCCGCCTGCCCCTGAACAATGGGTACCGTGGTGCGCGTTTCCCACTGTTCGACCGATTGTTCCGTATTAAAGTCTACCAAATTTTGGCAATTGTTGCCTTCACTCATTTTAATATTTTTCAATATAAATGCCAAATCTCAAATCTAATTAGGAGTCCTCACACTAATATTCTCGCCGACGTGTCGACCATTTCGTAACCAGTACATGGTTACGAGATTTGTACAATGTAAAATTCGTGTCCAGAACAACCTCAAATCTGAAGATTGTCCTGTCACCAGATCGCCACGTGTACCCTCCCCCTCACTTATCGACCTTTATGACAGTGAAAAATTAAACCGCGTGTACCTAATGGAAATTTGGGAAAAGCAATCGTCACCGAAGTTAATCTGTCGGTAAAGAGGGAGGAAAGGGTTACATGTAAATGAAAGAAAAAATGCAAATGAAACTGGTGGAAATTAATTTTGAAACGGGGTAAAGTTAATGAAGAAAGTAAATGTGCGGCCGTTACGTTAACAATTAACAAGCAGTAATTAGATATTTGAGATTTGGGGGAAATTACGGTCGCCAGTCCTAAGGACAATTACTATAGTAACTGAAAAAGAAAGGTAATTACACATATAATTAGCACTAGAAGCGTGGCAACTGAAGGTTGACACGTGTAGTGTGAAATCTGAAAGTTTGTCAGAAGTAATAACTTTCGCTGCACTCTGACTTAATTTAGCAAAAGAATTAATAAAACCGGAAAACTGAAAGTTAATTTAGTGACTGAAAAGAAGCTTTCTTTCTTAAGCACATCGAAATTCAGTAAAATACGGTTAGTCTTGGACTACCTCAACAATCATTTCAAAAGCTACTTGAATCTACGCAATTTAGAAATAAGAGATTTAGCTTTGAACTTGAATTAAATGATTCTGAACAATTAACAATAGTAAAATTTAGTACGTACCAAGCTGAGCTGCAGTCACAGGTAAGCTAAAATATGGTAACAAAACTAGCACTCTCAATTTGTGCTTGTGTAATCTAAGTATTGTAGCCAGCTATTAATACTTCAACTGAACTTTGAAACTAAGGCAGTGAAATTGAATGATGCTGGCGTTTGAATTTCAACGACACTCGGGTTCATCCCGGAAAAGGAAGGGACCCTGCTTGGTAATGCAATTGGGACAATGAGCAACAAAAGTTCATGCTAAGTTGCTGTAATTTTGCGAGGCAAATGGAACAGTTTGAAAGGCTGAGGTCTGCCATACAGTTCTGAAACTTAACGTGCTTTTAGTCTTCCTTGTTGGTTGATTGAAGGATTGGAGCCGTCGATCGAGGAGGTGGCGACAGTCACTCATTGTCGGCCGTCGCTGTTGCAGAAGCTGGATGTTGGCGCGCCTTCTTCTCAACACGGTCACCAGACGAAACGGGCTCTTGATGTGCGCGAGCTAATGCTTCCCGTCCGCGACACCATGTCAGAAACTATCATCGCAAGTCGAGCGCAATTACATGCTGCCAAACCCCGAAAGCGCGGCAACTCGCGGGAGCTACCCACAACACACCTGCTCCACTCGCTACTCCAGCCAGACTCTCCCATGCTCTGCCCGCGCTCCACGCGGCAGAGTTAACACTACCAAAGATCCTACACACTTTGATTCTTCACACGACCTATCGATGTAATCGTTCGATAGCAGTTTTCCCTAGGCAAGACCCAGCGTAAAATACAAATAATATTTACGAAACAAACCAATTATACATCGACATAAGTGCATAAATATATATATACAAACAGTAAAACAATTACAATACATAGAGAGACAGAAATGTCATAGCTTGAGGTAACAAAACAAGGAAACAACTTACAGTACAATAGATGGAAATAGGAGGATATGCATTTCCGGCGTTACAGGCTCAAGTATGCAAGTATCGATGTATCTGACTGCTCATACATGGAATGCATAGGAGCCTGACGTAACTAAGATGCCAAAACTAGTTGTATAAATAAAATAACATCTCAAAACATACGGCTGTTGGCTTTTTATCTTGGTAAATATAGAATTTTAGGTCAGGCCATGATTCATGGATTGATGGCTGAAGCAGTTACTGCGACCCCTAGCGTATAGTGGGGAAGCCGGTTTCAAGTCCCAAACTGGCATAAAGTTTCATTTTTCATCATTCCAATATACAGCTGACTGATGGTTCATATTCGCAATTGCCTATGCATTTCCTTTATTTAGATATTTAAGCTGCACAAGCTGGCAACACTGTACGTTGTGTCAAATTGTACAGAAACTGTTCTCTACTTCAAAACCTCCATAATCATAGTTTATTTCACCTAAGGTATGCTAGTAATATTTGTTACCGCTGAAATTATTTTCGTGGCAGAGATTTTGGCTGTCTGATCTACTGAACACATCGTATTTAGGAATTAGCCCTAAGTGATGCGGGACTCAGGATCTGCGCGAAAGGAAATAAAGAAGATGAACGCCTATCACCTCGCCGGTGATTGCTACAAGCTTGATATGACACGAACTCGGGATTGTGGTAGGAAATCGACTGTTTCTTTCTGAAAGGAACCAACGCGACACTTGCCTTAAGCGATTTAGGGAAACATCAGAAAACCTAATCCGGGATTGACGGATGGAGAATTTAACCACAACGCTCCCGGATGTGAGACCATGGAAATATTACTCAACGTGCTTCCTATAATTCAGTGCGCTGGATATGTTTCCACTTTCGGAAGCATGTAAACGTTGTTGTTCTGCGGATCATGACGAAATGAATGAATGCAATGCAGTACGTAATCGATAGGAACGCAGACAGACCGACAGTTAAAATCGTGTAGAACTCTATCTTACCGTAAGAGATACCGAAGGTGTTCGAGTTTCTCTAAGACTGCCTTACTTTTCCAAACAAAAATAGCGAGAAGTTGTTTGCTAAAACCAATCTCAAACATTCCGAGACAGAATGGAAAATGAGCTGCTCACGAAGTACGCGACATGATGGATATGGCAGTACATAATTTAAAATCATGAATTATACTCGTATTTCACAGTGAATAAAAAATAATTGCATACTTAATTCGACTGGTTTATGGCAAAAATTTATTTCAATAAAAAAAAAGAAACGGCAATACTAGCTTACACAAAACGCCACGAAGCAGTCCGGCAACAGATACTTCTGGCCTTCTGTCTACTGCAGTCTTACGTCATATACAAGTGATGCTCCTAAACGATACGAAGTAGTGGAAGTAAGAGTTTGTTAATAGATTCAAAAAGAAATCCTGGTACTAAATTTCTTGATTTCGTACAGTTCTCACAGATCTGTGTGTTGTTAAAAGCCGTCCGGAGTGGCCGAGCGTTTCAAGGCGCTACAGTCTGGAACCGCGCGACCGCTACTGTCGCAGGTTCGAATCCCTCTCGAGCATGGATGTGTGTGATGTCCTTAGGTTAGTTAGGTTTAAGTAGTTCTAAGTTCTAGGGGACTGATGACCACAGAAGTTAAGTCTCATAGTGCTCAGATCCAATTGAGCCATTTTGTTTTTAAAAACTGAAAATCCGTGATGCTGATGCAAAAGCAAAAATATTGATGCGAAGACGTACGCAGTTCCGCAGTTTGGGCCAGTCTGCACATCGAAGCCTTTGTAAGTAGGCTGTTTATGTTTTCTCTATGTAAGTAGGCTGTTTAGGTTTTTTATTGGTAACGCCACCTCTGTATGAAAATCACTGGCTGTGCTGTGTGCAGTCTGTGGGTAGTTTGCATTGTTGTCTGCCATTGTAGTGTTGGGCAGAGGCAGCTGGCTGTGAACAGCGCGTAGCGTTGCGCAGTTGGAGGTGAGCCGCCAGCAGTGGTGGATGTGGGGAGAGAGATGGCGGAGGTTTGCAATTTGTCATGAACTGATATATATATTATGACTTGTGATGATATTAAGCTGGCAGTATTGGCGCTCGCTGTATTGCAGTAGCTTGAGCAGCGAGGATTTTTGTGAGGTAAGTGATTTGTGAAAGGTATAGTTTAATGTTAGTCAGGGCCATTCTTTTGTAGGGATTTTTGAAAGTCAGATTGCGTTGCGCTAAAAAAAATATTGTGTATCAGTTTAAGCACAGTCCTGTATAGTTGTTCAAAGGGGACGTTACATATGTCGACCCTTAGCCGAGGATACCTCACTGGAATCTTCTGATCTTTTGTTGTAGTTTGTGTAATTAGTGTAGATTTTGTTTATTTCTAGCGCGTAATTGTAGAGAAAATCTCCTTTGTAGTTGCAGTCTTTCATTGTTGTACAGTAAAACAGTTGTGGCATGCATGTAGATTTGCACCAAGTATTTCGCAGCTGCGCTTGCAATTAACTAGATATTATTTTCAGTGCTATGTTAATGTGTTCTCTTATTTTTGATCTTCAAATTGTGTTTTTCTGTGTTGTCGTGTGAAATACTGTGACAATAATGGCGTGTGAAAAACGTAATACTAGGCTCCAAAGTAAACTGAGAAATGACAGTGAAAATGAAAGCAGTGTGTTAGCGCCACCGAGTAATGAATTAACTGATGTTCAAAGTAGTAATTTGGTAACTGTTCATAGGGAAATGGAGCAGGCGGCAAACAATGGCGTGGACAGTGAAACAATTAGTGAAGAGGGACGCATTATCGATCGATCGGTCGGCAACAGCTCGCCTCAGGAATCCGAAATGACAGGACACAATTTCGCAAATACTGTAGATTCAGGTTTTGGGTCATCACCGTTTTCTCAAATAAGTCAAGACACATTTTCTGCTTGTCAAAATGTGAATGTTGTCGGTGCAAATGCACTGCCGAAAAGCGTAGAGAAACAGATTCCAGACACTAATACATTATTATTGCAATTAATGCAACAAATGGAACAAAATCAGAGACAAACACAGCAACAGTTAGACACAGTGGAACAAAATCTCAAAAAGTTAGACACAGTGGAACAAAATCTTAAAAAGTTAGACTCATTGGAACAAACACTTGAACAAACACGTGAAGATTTAACTACTGAGTTACATAACATTGAATCGAAATGTCAAAAAGTCTGTAATGACGTAAAAACACAAATTTGTGAGCATTTTCAACCTATTTTTTCGCGACATGAAAATGCATTACAGAATCACGAAGCAGCCATAAAAGAACTGCAAATTATTGTTCATGAAAATCATGAGACCTTGCAAGCTAAATTTGACTCAGTTGCATCTACCGATTCGGTTACGCAACTTGCAAAAACTCAGGAAAACTTTAAGGACACAGTAGATACTCTGAAACTTGGTTCAGAAAAACACAATGAAGAAATAAGTACACTATCGGAGAAAGTAGCCGAACTTTCGGATCAGGTCACTAACTTATCTACAAAGGTAGATGATGATCTGAATGACACAAGACCCGTAGCCTTCACTGACACAGAAGAGTATGAACAAATAAGAAAATTCAAACAAAATCAAAATCAAATCAATACACAGTACAAAAGAGAAATCCGGGAAGTGCAAGATCAGTTGGCACAAGTAGTACAAGAATTACGTATTTCAGAGGACACTCGCTCCCCAATACGGGAAGAGGGACACAGAAATACGGAACAGCCACAAAATAATAACACAGGGCACTTCGGAAATTGTGAAAGAAGTTGGCAAGGTACGCCGAATTTTGAGATGGAACCGCCTAAACGACGTAACAATGACCGACATGCGACTTGCCGACATGATGATTTTGACTATAAGCTGTTCATTACTACACGTAAATTCAAAACATTTAAGAATTCTGGCAACGACATTCATCCACAAGCATGGCTCCATCAATTCTCTCATTGTTTTCCTCCCAACTGGTCGTTAGAACACAGATTAGAATTTATGTGTGGCTACTTAGAGAATGAACCAGCTGTAAGAATGCGATCGGTCATTCACGATTGCCACAGTGAAGGAGAATTTTACCATGCCTTCCTCTCAGCGTATTGGTCTCAAGCCACACAAGACCGCGTAAAACATGGTATCATAATGATGAAACATTTCGAACAATCTGAATTCTCCAGTCTTGTGAAATATTTTGAAGACATGTTGCACAAGAATCAGTACCTGTCAAACCCTTACAGCCCCTCAGAACTCATCCGCACGTGCTTAATCAAATTACCTGAACATTTACGACATATTATTTTAGCAGGACGTTGCAAAGACGACATTGAAGCATTTCAGGGACTTTTACAAGAAATAGAAATTGACACTGACAATCGCGGAACACGAAACCAGGAACACAACAATTACAGGTCACATCCGTCGCAATTCCGCGATGAAAGAAGTAATAACTTGACACGACAAGGCTATTCTCACAACACAAATCGTGACCAAAACAGACACCACCCATATGACAACCGCTGGCAGAGTAATAATAGTTACAGAGAAAGATCGCATTTCCGTAGTAATGACTATCACAGAGACAATCAGAGAAACAGACAATATGGGAACCAAAACAATTATTATCAAGGGAGACAAAATAACTTCAGACGCAACAGTTCAGCACGCAGTTACGACTCAGGGAGAAATTCTCCACCACGTGACCGACAAGAAAGAAACTATGGAAACTACCGACAAAACGACAGACCTGATTTCCATCAGAACTGGCGAGCTTTAAACAGAGCTGGGCCCACTCGGAGAGGCGAATTTGTGGAAGTTAGGCCTCCTAATCCCAGTAACGACGCGCGCCAGCAAAGAAACAGACAATGACTCGCACCGCCCGCAGGCAGCCGCGTGCGCCAGGTGGCTCAGGGAAAAATAACATTGACGCTAACCTTGAGCAAAATTCCCGTATTCTTTACGGACGAATACCGCATGATAATTGCATTCAAGTTGAAACTCTGCGTATTGGGAAGAGTAAAGGTTTACACCACATTTCTCATGTAAAACCATTTATTGACAGATAATCTGCCTTTTAACTTTGTCTTTGCCATAAAACGTTTCACTTCACGTTACTAGTATGCTTTAGAAACTGTTACCATGCAACAATGTTTGAAGTTAAATATCCAATCAAGAACCAAGAGAACTTATTTAAACAGCACAGTTTTCTGAATTCTTCTGGAAATCAAAACATGTTTTATTAGTAACTTTTGTGGTATAGCTACAAGGAGACAGCCTTTTCCATAGCACAACAATACGTTACAGCACAGTACTTTCATCATCACAACAATAAGCGTAATAACTAAGATATCTCTACGCAAAGCATTTCACTTTTGTTTATCATGAGGTCAGTACATTGACTTCTGCAGAACTTAGCTTTGGGGGACGATAACTACGACACTTCCACAGAGATTATCTTACAGCAAGACGCATGTTTAGCGCTACAGGACACGTATTTGAGTGATCAATTTTGTACTAAAAACATTTATTTTTAAAGATATTTGGAGTACAATAATACAAAGGTTTTCCGTGATACATTTCATTCCATTGCTGTAATCTGTAACACCTGAGGGTATAATTACATTAATCCTCAGGGGGGTACACGCTTACTTTGTGTACCATGTGTGTGGCAACCACAAGGAACCCTAGCTAATATGGTATTTGCTTATACAACTTTACACATCGGTACCATATTTCTCTAACACACAATTTACACAGCTATCTGATCATTTAACTGAGAGAGACAAACATTTATTTTTACTATATCAGTGACAGATGTTTACGTAATTACACAGTTGGATAACTTCACACTTATGAAACTGTATTTTGTCTGTACCTTGTAAACTGTTCATATTTTTTTCGGAATCATTGTGATACTATGAGAGCTTTGAATGATATATTTGGTATGAGATCATGATTTTTAAAGTACGTTTGAGGCAGCTGACACTTTTGACATGAGCAGAGAATTTTTTTAATTATTGGAGGAAGCTACGACGATTTTGAGATTTGACTGAGGTGTTAATGATGTTATTTTTACGACGACGATGTGTATTATGCTGCTGAGGTATGTTTATGATTAATAGGCTGAGGCTATATGAGTTATTTGATTATGCTTCATATTTATAATGACGAAATATTGACGAGTGTCGATGGATACGTATATGTGTAATAAGGTAAGGAGTAATGAATAGTGGGTAGGGACTCTTGACTTGTGAAAAAGGATGTTGGAAACCAAGAATCGTACTTTAAGAGTTATGACATGTGTGAATCATGTGTGAATGTATCACAATGCCACTGAACATTTTTTGGACACTGTTATATTCATAGGATTTTGTTTCTACAGATTTGCAACGCTAATTCTTGACCTGTGAAGTATTTTTATGTGAGACTGTCACTTTAGCGAAAATTGCTGTCGTAAATATTTCCGTACGAAAGTGAAGTGACCACCTGCACGTAATGCGTCGCGGGCACCCAGCTGTGTCAGACGCCTGGAGAAAAAGTCATTAGCGCGTGCCTTTCAGAGCACAGGAAGAAAGAAAAAAAAAAAGAAAGGGAAGGCCATTATCCTGGCCATTGTCATCCCTTTAGAGAAAGCATCGCAAAAACGACACGGTCGAACTTGAAAACATATGATTACACTAGCTCTTAATTTACGATATTTACTGAAATGCCTAATAAAATGACAAGAAATATTTTTACATCTGCACACCTGATTACGACAAGCGTCTTTCTACGAGAGTTGAGAGCTACTAACTTATGAAATGTCACATGACTACTGAATGATATTTTTATGCTTTGCTTTTCATAGTTGCTTATTTCATTTGATATCTGGTTTCCAGCTGTGTTGCAGCATTGCTTTTATAAAATAAAATGCATTTGCTAATGTGAACACTTTCTGTCAACAGATCTATTAAATAATTATTTTATGATCCACATTCTTTAAAAAAGGAGCACTTGGAAAGGAAAGAACAATAAGAAGGATCTAGTAACAGTAACACATAATTTTCTTTTCAAGTACATGGTAATATTTCTTTTTACAATCAGTTGTTGTGGTGCACCACTTTAATTACATAGATATTAAGATGTGAATACACATTTCCCTTATCTGCATTGTTGTTTTTACTGTAATATTTTTTCTGCTTGCGCTATGTCATGTTTAGGTATAAGTTGCTGCTGTTTGCCAGGCATAGTGTTATTGAATTTGACTTTTGCTAATTTATACTGTAGCTTGCTTTGCAATTTTCCATTTTTTTCATTGCTGTTTATATTAATTGTTTTGTGCTGCTGCATTGCCTCGTTCCTTAGTTTAGCATCTGAGCTCAGTAGATTTAAGTTTGCTTAAGAGGGGGTAGACTATATGAGAAACTGACTATGGAGAATAGGTAAAGAATGCATTGCGAAGTTATATAAAAAGGATTTGGGCCCAAATGAGTATTGTACAATCAGAAATAATTATTTTGAAAGAAATATGAACAGAATACAGAAAGCATGCTTGGATAGGATTTTTTTGGTGGAAACAAAGGATGAAATAAGAGGAAAGATATATGAAGTTTTGGGTTGGACTGCAGTACCAAATGTTACACTGAAAACGAACCCTGTCCTTTCCTATTGGTGTTATCCCACTATGTGTGTGTGTACCCTTGTGTATTTGTTTTCTTCCTGTCTCTGTGTAATTTCATAGAATTTTTTCTTTTAATATTAAGCTACATTCACTATGATGAGGAATACTGTTATCCTCAAATACAATTGGCATTAATAATGTGTTATTTACTTTGTAAAGATGTTTGGACATTGTTTATTGTTTTGTTTTAATGCTCATGTGTAAAGTTGATGTTTCAATAATTATTCTGATCTATGTATGTACTTATGTCATAATTCCTGTAACATTGATGTATATGTTTATTTCTATTCTTTTGTAAAGCCTGTTTTACTACAAATGTTATCTGTATTGTTATGTTTTTAATAATGTATTTTGTACCTTTGTTATTGTATTCTTATGTTATAAAATTGTAATTGACACCAGATCATCTTATTATTAACTTGTAAGTTACATTTCACTGCACACGTTTCTGTTGGTCATAGTATATGGACAATATGTGAGAAGTTGGGACTGTTAGTGTTTGCACGTGTGTTTATAATTCAGCAAGGGACTGGATAACAGCATTGCTGGTTCTAAGGACAATTCCAGAAACTTTGTGAGTGCACAAGTGGTGGTTTATGGACTTGCTATATTATCCGCAAGACTCTTCAATGGTGATTGTGCACCTGCACAGTCACAACAGATGGCTGCTGGCTATTTCTACAAGGACTGCAGTGGGTCTGCACCTCTGGTGGCCCACCAATACCATTATCTCTACAAGGACTGCAGTGGGTCTGCACCTCTGGTGGCCCACCAATATCGTAATCTCTACCAGGACTACGGTGGGTCTGCTCTGTGATGACCTACCTACCAATATTCATCAAAACTTCGACTGACTCTGCAGTGGGTTTGCTCTGTTGTGGCCCACTACCTGTCAGCATGTCGAGAGTCAGCACTGTCTTTCCGTTGGAAGGACAACACTACTTCTTCAAGACAGCATGGAAATCCACTACTTCTGTGTGCATTTTCTTTTACTGCTCAGACTTTGAGAAAAACACTGCTATTTTACTGTGATGAACAATGTGGACTGTCTTTATGGACTGTGAGAAATTTTGATCTTTTGACCAACATAATATTAATAAGTGTGTGCATTTTATATCTTTGTTACTGTAATTGTGAAAAATTTTTGTCAAATCTGTATTGGCCAGTGCCCAACACCATTTGTAAAAATTTTTGTGGGGAGCATGGGGGCTATGTAAGTAGGCTGTTTATGTTTTCTCTATGTAAGTAGGCTGTTTAGGTTTTTTATTGGTAACGCCACCTCTGTATGAAAATCACTGGCTGTGCTGTGTGCAGTCTGTGGGTAGTTTGCATTGTTGTCTGCCATTGTAGTGTTGGGCAGAGGCAGCTGGCTGTGAACAGCGCGTAGCGTTGCGCAGTTGGAGGTGAGCCGCCAGCAGTGGTGGATGTGGGGAGAGAGATGGCGGAGGTTTGCAATTTGTCATGAACTGATATATATATTATGACTTGTGATGATATTAAGCTGGCAGTATTGGCGCTCGCTGTATTGCAGTAGCTTGAGCAGCGAGGATTTTTGTGAGGTAAGTGATTTGTGAAAGGTATAGTTTAATGTTAGTCAGGGCCATTCTTTTGTAGGGATTTTTGAAAGTCAGATTGCGTTGCGCTAAAAAAAATATTGTGTATCAGTTTAAGCACAGTCGTGTATAAATTGTTCAAAGGGGAGGTTTCACCTTTAACAGAGAAACGATATGAATGAGTCTGTCCATCCATTCTGTAATATTTCCACTGCTAGTCCTATATGACCAAGATATCCCAAATTCGCTTTATTGACGGTCTCACTGAACCCACTCATCGACCTTTCCTGTTTAAGCAGCTCGGTGTTTTCAAAGTCAAAGTAGGCATTCGTGACTTCTCCTACGAGATACTGGACCAAAGATAGGGGAGGATCTAATACGTCGTAACAGTCTCGTTCCAGCTGTTGTCATCTTTATTAAATACGAAATAAAGCCTCCATAAAATGTACTGGTTCTTTTCTGAAATTTGAATCGAGAGCTTAATCAGTATTTCAAAAAATGGCTCTGAGCGCTATGGGACTTAACATCTATGGTCATCAGTCCCCTAGAACTTAGAACTACTTACACCTAACTAACCTAAGGACGTCACACAACACCCAGTCATCACGAGGCAGAGAAAATCCCTGACCCCGCCGGGAATCGAACCCGGGAACCCGGGCGCGGGAAGTGAGAACGCTACCACACGACCACGAGCTGCGGAATAATCAGTATTTTCTTTCGAAAACCACTGTGTTACTTCTAAGCTGACCGGAACTAGTTTGTTTAACAATCACTAAGTGCGATGATGGTGAACGATGTGGTTAGTTCGTAACACAAAAATGATATGAGGTGTGCCTTGGACGTGCAAATATCTTCCTACGTTCTAAGGAATTTACTTATCCAGTGTCACATCGTAAGTATATATATATATATATATATATATATATATATACTTAGAACTACTTACACCTAACCAACCTAAGGACGTCACACAACACCCATTCATCGCTTCCTTTTCACGACAAATCTACGGTGCGGATCCGAATTCCGCATATATATGTAGGTGTAAGTAGTTCTAAGTGTATATATATATATATATATATATATATATATATATATATATACTTACGATGTGACACTGGATAAGTAAATTCCTTAGAACCTAGGAATATATATATATATATATATATATGCGGAATTCGGATCCGCACCGTAGATTTGTTGTGAATATATATATATATATATATATATATATATATATATATATTCACAACAAATCTACGGTGCGGATATATATATATATATATATATATATATATATATATATATATATATATATATATGCGGAATTCGGATCCGCACCGTAGATTTGTCGTGAAAAGGAAGCGATAAAATCATAACAATTCGTATTAATACGAAAATTAACTATCAACGTGTTTCGCACAATGATTAGACAGGGTATTATTAAAAGGGGCATTCAAATGGAAGAGGTGGATAGGAGTAAGCAAACTGTTTATTATTTCAAAAGTAATCGTCAAAACTGTTGTTAATATGTTTCCAGGACAGAAAGAAGGTAGTCATCGCTCGTAGCGTCATCTGTCTTTTTTGCTTGCACTGCAGAACGATACATCGCAATCTGCTTCCGGGATAATTGGAATGTGTCGTTATAATTACGTTCAGTCTACGTGACTACATACAATATAGTGTTAATAGCTGCACTGTCAGTTGAAATCTAGATTTGCAGTGAAATAAGACAGCTGACATACGACCGACGCTGACCTCGTTGCTGTCTTGGATTCCTTCACGGTCTTGGGACACAATAATTCCCATGGTATCCAACGTGGTCAATATACGAGGGGCGTTCAGAAAGTAAGCTCCGATCGGTCGCGAAATGGAAACGACTATGAAAATCCGATAAAGCTTTGCACAGATGTGTTGGGTAGTGTCTCTAGTATAACCCCAGTTAGCATCACGTCGCTCTTCTCATTTCTGAGCTCGCAGTGAGTGCGTAAAGATGTCTGGAAAGTAGTGTCTGCCGCCAAGTACGAGGGCCTGGTGAGAAATTTCGCCTGAAGCTATGCAGCTAACATTACATAACTGTCGTGCTGTTTCTTCTTCAAGACAATTCTCAGCCGCATTCTGCAGGGGCAATGAAGATGCTCACTTATGTATATTGTGAAAAGTCAATTTGGAGACGCACCTAGTTTTGTGTCCAACACAAGAGACACCTGCTCGATTGAATTTACTACTTGTTCATTCACAGAACTCTGTACTTAGGGAATCTGCCGGATTAAATACCAAATAAACAAACCGTACTTCCGTAATTCTTAGATGTCGTAACGCTTTTCTTGCTACTCCAAAGAATGAGGTCACTTGCTACACTATACAGTGGAAACAAAAGTTAAGTTCTGAAACGCTACTAGTCCACTAGTCTTTAACGCTAAGTTATTTTACGAGTACGAGTGACGTCAAGTTAAATTTCCTGACTACAGTCCCCGAAATGATGTCCTAGTCGAGACCCGCCTAGCTGGCAGTGTCCGGTACCCTGTAGCGCGACGTCGTTTTCATAAGAGTGGCTGTGAACGGTGGACTGGACGACGAAAGCTGCGGTGGCGGCGGTTCTGGTGTTGATCATCAGCTCCGGCCAGGCGATGTCACTGTTTTCTGTCTTTTGTTTTGTTGTAAGCTGAAACACAGTGTTACCGGTTGATCACAGTCTTACTTTCTTGGTGAGAGGTAAAAATCGTTCTGTCCTAAAATGATGCCATTCCAAGGACGTCATTGTAGTGCACGTTGAAAGTGTGGCGGTGGGACTTGGAGTCCAGTACCATCCTCCGACGGTGGATGTTAAAGGTGCAGGCACTAGATAACACGAGCATCATTCAATAATGGTCTGGAGAAAAAAAGTGTTTATTTTTGCAAAACAATATTTTTTTTTACTTTTCAACACAATCCCCTTTAACATTTATGCACTTGTTCCAATGGGCTACAACCTTTTTATTCCAGCTGCAAAGAACTCTTTATCTTCATGTTTGAACCAATTTCCCACAAACTTTTTCACTTCCTCGTTGTCCTGGAATCTCTTCCCACGTAATGCCTCCTTCAGTGCAGCAAACAAATGAAAATTAGTAGGTGCTACACCAGGACAGTAAGGGGGACGAGGCAGTACTTCGCAGCCCATTTTTTCGATGGTTGCACGGGTTAGTTGAACGATATAAGAAAGTGTATTGTCTTGCTGGAGAATCACACCTCTCCTCTGAGATCCACGACGCCTCTCTCTCATGGCTGGCTTCACCTTATTTAAAAGCCATTCCGAGTAGTACTGGCTGTTCCTTGTACACTGCTCTTCGAAATAAGCAAAAAAAAAAAAAAACTGGAACTTCAGAATCACAAAACTTCGTTAAGATCACTTTTCCTGCTGATACTTGGGTTTTGAATTCTTTCTTGCAGGTGAGTTGGTGTGCTTCCATTCCATGCTTTGTCTTTTTGATTCTGGCTCGTAAAAGTGAATCCAAGTTTCATCAAAAGTTAAAATTTTCTTGAGGAAGTGCTCACCTTCTATTTCATAACGTTCCTTTAGATCTGTGGACACTCTCTATCTTGTTACCTTGTGTAGCCGCATCAACTTCTTTGGGACCCAGCTTGCACATGTTACAGATACTGTTATGAACTGTACCAGTACTAACTTGAACCTTATCAACTATCATTTCCACAGTCACACGGCGGTCGGCCTGAATAATGTCATCAATTCGACTTTCAAGTCAGGGAGTTGAAATTGCAACTGGTCGGCCAGAATGGTGTTCGTCAGTCACTGAGTCGCGACCATTTTTGAACTGCTCCAATCACTTGTAAAATTTTAACGATTCGTACAACCTTCACCATAAACTTTAGACATTCTACAATACGTATTCACTGGTTTCTCGCCTTCAGCAAGTCAAAAACGAATAACAGAACATTGTTCAACAAATGTGAACGTTTCAAGCGGACTCGCTATCTTGAAATATATTTTTGAGATTACAAAACAAAAGAATGTTGATATATCAGCTGATCAGGACTCATCCCAGTGATGGAAACTGAAATCCATGAAAGTACCAAAATTGCCCTACTAACAGTTTTTGCCTCAGACCAATTTGTCTCTTAAATTATTGAATGAACCTCGTACATTAAGTACCAGCATTGGTGGCTTATGATGGGTGACTCATACAGAGTGGTCATTTCAAAACTGACTCTTCATTAGTGGCCCTAACATTGCTTTCTGCTGCTCCAGCCTGGTGAGAAATTTCGCCTGAAGCTATGCAGCTAATATTACATAACTGTCGTGCTGTTTCTTCTTCAAGACAATTCTCAGCCGCATTCTGCAGGGGCAATGAAGATGCTCCTGCATCGTTTTCAAATGGAAATGTGAGATTACCCACAATACAGTCCGCAATTGTCTCCCCCTGAGTTTCATCTCTGGTCACATGAACCGCTGTCTTTGAAGACAACATTTTGACACAGACAACGAGGTGTAGGCCAGCGTGGAGAATTGGCGGAAAGCACTGGCGGCTGCCTTCTATGATGAGGCTATTGAAAAGTTGGTACAACGCTATGACAAAAGTCTAAGTCAGAACGGCGACTACGTAGAGAAGTAGCTGAAAGGTGTAGCTAATTGTTAGAAGTAAAACATTTCTGATGTTCACTGTGGTTTCAATTTGGCAATCAATCGGAGCTTACTTTCTGAACAGGCCTCGTATTTATCCCACTGTGAGACAAAACGGGCAATATCTTCATGGAAAAATGTTTGCTCTTGCCTACGAAATTATGATTGCACCCAGGCGCGCACACTTTGGGCCGAAGCAATCGAGGGATACGAATGTCTTTCTTCAGGCTTCCAGAAGTATGGAGATCATATGGGAACAGATGGAGGCTGTCTCGAGGATATGTAAGGGCTTCCCAGCGAAATTTCTGCAGCCTAGTTGAAACATATGGACGCGCTAACATTGTGCCACCGTGTTACGAGTACGGTGCTGAAGTTTACACGTGAAGCACTCATGCATCCTCCGTACAGTCTCGATCTCACCCCTTACGATTTCAATATTTTTGGAGCCCTGACGAAAGAGATTCGTTGCTGTCGATCGCTTCGAACGAACAGCTGCACGCCTGGGAACAATTAACGTTCCATAGAAAGCTGCAAACATTTTGCCATGAAGGCACTGACCGTTTTCATTCGCAGTAAGATAAATACAGTTCCAGTCATGGCGAATACTTTTGAAATAATAAGTAGTTTACTTGCTTATTTTCCATCTGTTTCTGTTTCATTTGACTGCCTCTTATTCCTTGAAATGACAGTAGTCATGGGATAGCTCCTAATATCGTGTCGGACTTGAATGTGCCCGGCATTGTGCAGCTGCCATGGACTCGCCTGCAGAAATACTGAGCCATACTACCTCTATAGCCATCCATTATTGCGAAAGTGTTGCCGCTGCAGGATTTTGTGCATGAACTGACCCCCCCGATTACGTCGTACGCGGTGGGATTCATGTCGTGCGATGTAGGTGGTCAAATGATTCGCTCGAACTGTCCAGATTGTTCTTCAAACAAATCGTGAACAATTGTCGGCCATTGATATTGCTCACCGTCATCCATAAAAATTCCGTCGTTGTTTTTTGGAACATGAAGTCCATAGATGGCCGCAACTGGCGTCCAGGTCGCTAAACATAACCGTTTACTGTCAATGATCGGTTGAGTGAACACTGTCCACATTATTGAGTCCATTGCTTCATAGGGTCTGCGCCACACTAGAACCCTACCATCAGTTTACCAACTGAAATTTGGAATCATCTTACAAGGCCACGGTTTCCTAGTAGTGTAGGGGCCAACTGATACGGTCCGCCATACGTCGAATTCATTTCTGCGTTTATTTCACGGAGTGTTCTTGTCTGTCAGCACTGACAACCCCAAGCAAATGCAGCTGCTCTCAGTCGTTAAGGAGCTCCGGAAAGGCTCAAAATCACGAAAAGTTCAATTTTTACTTTTTTGCGTTTTCTGAATCTGCAGACTATTATTTTAATAGATATATAATTTATTCAATTCCGAAGACTACAACTATTTTTAATTTTTTTAAAATGTGTTCTACATGGGCGTGACCCACTGTGGCGCTGTTAAACTTCTGTCAAATGGTGTTATTATTAACGTCCGTGTTCATCAAGTACATTTTAGTGATGTGAGATAAAGTATGTGTTGTGGCTAACCTGTGATGGTTCAATATATATCGCTGGTGTGATTGTCGATTGTTTCATGTTTATTTACTCTGTCGTTATCTCGAAAATATTCGTAATTAGCTCTGTTTGTTGAGTCTCTGTTTTGTTGAAGTATAATAATGAGTAAAAGTAAAGTTATTAGAAATCCTGTGAAGGCTTTTAAGAAAAGGAGAAATGTTGGAAAGCCAAAGGTATGTGTTATTACTGTAAACAATAAAGACGATAACCAAGTGAGTGAACCTAACCTCTCAAGTACACCTGGCCATAGCAGTCAAAGTGGGAAGGAAATACTTCACAGAAGAAGCTTGGTTCAATGAGTGAAAACTATGAATGTTTTATGGGCGAATCGGATGTGAATGAAATATTTGATATGTCGGTTCTCAAAGGAATTTTTTCAAACTGTGTAAGATGTATTCATTGTAGTGAAGTTGGTCTGGAACTCTCCATAATAAAGCACGTAGGACTTGCTAGTGAAATACAACTGAAATGTGATAAGTGTTCATACATGACCACCTTTTGGAACAGTGTTGCAGTAACTGCAACTGAAGAAAATGGTAGCAAAATCTACGAACACAACAACGAGCGATGCTTGCTTTAGACAAGGAACGCCTTCGGGCTGCAGACAGGGCTGTAAAGAGTCTAGAAATACAAGCAAGAGTAAACAGGAGGAGGAACAAGAGGAAGCTGGAGGAGGAGTTTGCAGAGGATGAAGATAATCCATCCTATGGACCTGGAATGCACTAAAAAGTTAATCCAATCTTTGTCGCTCGATTCCCAAAACTTTTATTTTCTCATACTAATTACATGTTTTCTAAGGATCTTCCAAACATATTTGTTTCAAACTTTCAGTAAATGTTACACAGTACCTTCTGCATAATTTAACAAAGCCTTTTTCCAAAAAAACTGTATATTTTTGAATATATAAATAAAAAAATTGCAAAAAAATGTTGTGAATTTTCATTACAATTGAAAAAAAAAATCATCTTTAATAACTGAACTAAAATTTTGTAAAATCCCTGTGTTAAGTTGTAGCCCATATTCCAATAAATAATCTGTAAAAAGTTCAACTTCCTACCTCAAATACTTTGTGAGGAAAGATGTAATTTATAAGCGTTATTTTAACATTGCAAGTATAGGGCGTTCCGGAGCCCCTTAAGTGAAGATTGTCAGCCGCTGCGTTGTCCGCAGTGAGAGGGAACGCCTCAGATGCGGTATTCTTGGCACACTCTTGACGCTACGGGTCTCGGATTATTGAATTCCATGATGGTTTCCGGAACTGATCGTCCCATGCGTCTATCTCGACATATCATAGTGCGTTCAAAATCCATTAATTCCCGTTGTGAGGCCATAATGACGTCGGAAACCTTTTCACATGAATCACCTGAGTACAAGTGACAGCTCCGCCAATGCGATGTATTTTTGTGCGTTCTCTGTAGCATACTTCTATCACCTTATACGTTCAATCGCTATCCCATGACTTTCGTACCTCAGTGTATGATGGTTATGGAACAGATCAATGACAGGTTTGTCTGATGGTGGGTCGGTTGGCAACATGACAATGTATGCTGGTCGATGCACCACATCTGGCGTTGTCACGTTGCCATCTATTTCTGTATTGTTGCTGTATTCTGTATTGCCTTCCATCGATGCTTGAGCAAGATCTGTAGACTTTTGCACTGCTTCTGGCCGCCGTGTGCCCTATGGGCCACTTACATAATCGCCTTCACTTTCTTGTCGACGCCGCAGTAGCTCACGCATTCGCTCGTGACTGGACTTTTATGCTCTTTGGTCTCGTTTCGACGCCAGGTATCTTGGGGGCATTTCCGAGTAATGTGAAACAACATCTTCCCTTATTTTTGCAATTTTCACTTTACTACCGAATTTCAATTACGATTCGTCGGATACCAGTATTGTTGGGTCCTAGTAGATCTCCGCAAGATTTTCACAATAACGCTTGAATCAGTGTCCTAGGTAAACGCATTTCGACGCTACATTAATTTATAACTTTAGACAATGCTAATTCGTACCAGTCATGCGGATGCTCCTGCAGTGTTACGAAGACAGCACAGTAAAAACAAACAGGACGCAAGAGACCCATACAGATATAATCTACCCGTTGGAGGTTTAACCACTGTTTACACTTTGTTAGTATCGTATTTATTAGTGGTTGAAATCTGACGATATTTTGTACAAATGGTTCAAATGGCCCTGTGCACCATGGGACTTAACATTTGAGGTCATCAGTCTCCTAGAACTTAGAACTACTTAAACATAACTAACCTAAGGACATCACACACATCCATGCCCGACGCAGGATTCGAGCCTGCGACCGTAGGAGTTGCGCGGCTCCGGACTGAAGCGCCTAGAACCGCTCGCTCACCGCGGCCGGCTCGATATTTTGTCACGCAAGCAAGTTCGGCCGCCTCTCACTGTGTCGAGTGTATAGAAGTCTTCACATCAAAAAACTAGAAAAATTCACTGAAATAAGAGAAATATATCTGGTGAAATTTTGCCGGATGTTTCATCGCAAAATCTAAAGTAGTTTGACGAACACAGCCTGCTTTGCATTTACTGCCCTGTTACGAAGTCTCAATTCCACTGGAGCTGACCACTCACCGATGGTCTTCTTCTAACGACCGAGAACAGCGACGTTTGCGTAGACTTTTGGGTGCTAACAGAGAAGCAGCACTGTGTGAAATAAACGCGAATATCAATGTGGGACGTACAACGAACCTACCTGTTAGGACAGTGCGACGAAATTTGGCGTTAATGTGTTATGGCAGCAGACGACCGCCGCCTTTGCTAACAGCGTGACATCGCCTGCAGCGCCTCACGTTGGCTCGTGACCACATCGCTTGGACCCTAGACGGCTTGGAAACTGGTGATTTTCGTAGGTAAGAGCTGATGGTAGGGTTCGAGTGTGGCGCAGATCCATCGAAGCCGTGGACAGAAGTTGTCAGCAGGCACTGACTCCATAACGGTGGGGGCTGTGCTTACGTGGAATGGATTGTGCCCCTGATCCAACTTAACCGATCATCGAGGGGATAAGCTACTTGGAGACCATTTGCAGCCATTCATGGACCTCATATTGCCAAACCACGACGGAATTTTTATGGCTGACAATGCTGTATGTGAGAACAATCTAGACAATTCTAGCGAGTGATCTGGCCACTCCAGATCGCCCGATGTCAATACCACCGAGCATTTATGGGGCATAATAGACATAATTCTGCACCAGCAACGTCTTCGCAATTACGGGCAGCTGTAGAGGCTACATGCATCAATATTTTTGCAGGGGACATCCAACGACTTGCTGAGGCCACGCCAGCTCGACTTATTGCACTACGCCGGAAAAACGAGTTCCGACACTATATTAGGAGGTATCTCATGTATTTTGTCACCTCAGTGTACGGTTACTGACGGGCTATAACGTGAAATAAATTGCAGTTGTGCATCCACCGGATGCATGCATTTCCCATGCGGATGTACAAAATAACACGCAAACAATGGCCTCGAACGTTAGTCCGTTCATTTACACTACAAGATATTTAGCACCACGCTGTATAACACACTGCTCCGCATAATTTATGGACGAGGTAGAAAAAGTACAACATATTAACTATTCGGTGAAATCAGTGGGAGCATATTGCCAGAGGTCTCCAAGAAAAAAAAAAAAAAAAAAAAAAAACATGCTTTAAAAGTAAATTTCGCACGTCAAAGTTTTTAGAAGGGAGAACAGTTAAAGCTTTATTTTAAAGGCAGCCAATTTTCTCAGCCGCGTAGTGGCAAAAACTTTTGCTCCTTATAGTTGTTGCCTATGTATGATTCCTACTACATATTCATATTACGCGAAGTTGGTACAAATGTAAGATAGGTAGTGACTCATCTGTGTTCAAGAATTCATTGCTCCATAAGAAAGTAACTCAGGATGAAATTACATTTCCTCAAAGCAGGGAGTTGTCTGAATACCCCAGTTACGTTCCTTTTGTAATCGTTGGCGATTAACCTTTCGGCATGCCATCTTTTTTACTGAGACAATTTATTATCGACTACAAAAAGAGTTGAAGCTAAAGTCTTTTTAGGAGCAGGAGATATGTTAAAAAATGTACTTCCGACATCCTTTCCGAAATTTTGATTGACATTTGAATGTATCCCAAGAATTGAAAATGTTTAAGAAACACGCAGAGTGTTGCACAATTTTGTACGCGATGGAGGCGGATACAGATATAAAAACACTTGGACTAGTTGTGGCTTGCAACCCTGGATTCGGTGTGGGGCGGCGGTGGGGTGGGTGGAGTGCTGTGGGCTGTTGTGGGGTTGTGAACCACTGAGGGCTACGGCGGGACGAAACCTCTCCGTCGTTTCTAGGTCCCCAGTTTAAGACATATATACGTACATACGTACAGTTGTGGCTTACATGACACGTCAACAGACGGGGGAAGAAATGTGAATGACGCTCACCAGTTGTCTTCTTCTGTGAAGCACATGCACTAATAACTTAGAAATGACTTCCTGTCACGATTTAGTTTTTTGCACTTTATTTCAATATTCGTCACACTGTATGTTTCATACCAGGGCTGTTTTTCAGTCTCACAGACGAAATCTTGTGCTGGCTTCCAGCGGTATGACCTTCACGACCATATTTATGACTGTGCACCAGCTGAATACATACTTCTCGCAGACTAGAGAAGTGAGGAATGCTTAAATCACACAAAGAACCAATACAGTTGCCTGTGTATCCTGCCAATGGTCACTGAAAACTTGACTTGCACTGAGGTATGCACAATATTAAAGTGGTATGCATGCTGTTATAGAATACGCCAATTTTTTCTGTTTGGATGATTTGAGAATGGGTCCGAAATCGATCATCAATTTAAAAAAAAGAATTGCTTTTCGCAACTATTTTCGACATCAAACTGATTAACCCATGCTACGGTCCTGTTATTAACGCCGCATGCTGGAAATTCACAAAGAACATTGTCGGAAACTAAACTGGACTCGATTGCGTAAACTCTTTACCATAACAGCACGAGCATGTACAAGGAAGAGAAGCAGATGGGAACATTTCCTTTACAAAATGCCTACGCCTGCAGGATTTGCCAGGGGGTGCAGCGTGCACGGCAGAATTGTAACAGCGCTTAATAATTCGTTGTCACGTTAAGCACTCGGTTCCGACGTATTCTCAAAGATGGAGAACTAGCGGTCAGGATTTACGTGAAAAACCACACACGGTGCCAAATAGCGCAAGTTAAATGTAAGTTTGAAATAGACAATGGTTTTATTTATGTACTGTTTTAAAGCATCCTCGTTGAGTGTGTTTTGGTCAAGTGTGTAATTTAAGATACTGTGTCACGGTAAAATCCTTTATTTTCGACTGTTTAATGTCAAGGAACATTATTGGAAAGTTGCGGAATCTTTGAAATGAGGCTACTTCTTGGTTTTCAACAGTTAACAAATGAGCTGTTCAAATGAAACCGGCCGAACTTCTTTCACAGCTGATAAATGTTTAGATTATGAAATGAGACACTAAAACTAGCAGACAGGTTTTGGTATTTGCACAGCCTACAGACATAAAATATTTCTCAAAAAGAGAAATTTATTAATATCGAATTAATTAGAGTGTTAAGAAGTATTTTGCGAAAGTAGTTCACTGGATTGCAGCCCTACGAAACTAAAACAACGATGATTAGCAGTTCAGAGAAGAAGAGAAAATAAGCTTTTTAAATGTGGTACTGTGGAACAATACTGGGTATTAGATGGGCATATCAAGTAACTAATTACAAAGTACTGAATGTAATTGGGGGAAAAATTATGGCACAAATTGACTAAAAGGAGGGATCTTTTGATAGAATCTATCTTAAGGGAGATATTTACAAAATTGACCAAAAATATCAATTTACAATTTATATTTTGTTTTTTCAGTAGAATTCATGGACAATAAGTTTCCAAATTTTCCATGATGAAATCGTATTCGAAGTGGATGAAAAATCATTAAATACGTGCCCACATCTGGAGCAACACTTCACATATTTCGCTTCACATATTTCTGGCCGATCCTCAACTTCTAAAAAACGTGTGTTCATGGCAAAATTCAGAACCGAAATGAGTCTCTAAATTCATCCGTATATAAACGATGCCCTAAAACTACGTTTTCACTTGTTACAGTTGTCAGAACAGCAACTTATGCTGCAGTTCTTGAATTTAATTGTGGGAAAGGGGTAGGATGAAGGTAACAGAGAGAATGGGCTTTAAGATAGGAAATTTCACACAAGGCATCTTAAGAAAAATATATGTACAACGCCTCCCTGCATCCGCAATGTCATTTGCAGACCTGGTAAAGGAAAGAAGGTAGAAATCAAGAAATCAAAAGAGAAGTCTTGAAAAAAAGCGGACCTTGAACCCAAATCTGGGGCCTCCTGATGGGGCGACACGAAAAAAAAAAAATGGTTTAACTTCAAATTTTATTTCGTGAAAGTTATGTTTTTTTTAGGTTTATTTACTTTTTTCTCAGTGTATATGAGGGCTAGTATTATCAAATTTTGTACACATATTTCCATAAACCCAATAAATGTCTCAATAGCAAATTTTGAAATTCTTAGAGTAAGTTGAAATATGGCGCCAAGTGCTCGGATTTTTGCATGAATTTCACATTGTACTTGCTGAATTACAATTTAAAAAAAATATTAAAATTCTCCTATTCGATATATTCAAATAAGCTTATCAGAGATGCTTACTATATGCAAATGATTAAATAGAAAAAATTTTGTGGAAATGTCTTGAGTAATTTCTGGGAAAATGGTACATATTTTTAAAAATAAGATTTGTCGAAATTCCACAAAAAAGTAAATTACATATAATTCAAGGAACTTAACAGTAAATGTGTTACTTTCATGTAGAGCATGATACAAAATTTCATTCCCGTATCCTCAAAATTGTGAATTTGGTGCATCTTTCAAACTGTGTGTGCTTTTCATGATTGTTCCCACCTTAAGGCATAAAGGAATCGTCAATAATATAACAGAGGGAGCCGAAAGGCTAAACAGAGTAAACAGGTCCAAATTCATACATGTTATTCCAGTTATTCGAAGAGGAGAAGGATGTCACAGGATTGATTAACGTGGGAAACTGCATCAAACCAGTCTTCGAAATGAAGCTAAAAACAACAACAGAAACTTCAACCTGCAGCAAATTATGTAGGAAAACCACCGCTGGAAATCTCGAAGACACCTACAACATTGTATTGGAAGAGTGGTGGTTAAATATAATGAAATGGAAAGAAATTACAGAGGATTAAGGTTTAGTTTCCCGTCAGTGATGAAGACATTAGAGATGGAGCTCAAGATCCGATTAAAGGACGATAGCGGCAGTGTCGTTTTAAAGGATTCATTTCCGCATTAGCCGTAATTGATTTATGAAGTTACGGAAAACCTGTACCTGGATGGCCATGCGGGAATTTTAAACACAGCCTTCCGGAATAGAATATCTCAAACAGCTGACACAATAGCTTTACCAGATGTGTGAATGTAAAACACTAAATACGGAGAATTATCTTTGAGAAAGCTTGAGTGCAAGTTGAGTGCCATATTTTTGGATACTATCTAAAGAAAACATGGAAACAAATTTTTCTTGTTTGGATCGCTTCTAAAGTTCCAATTAATTTTGTGCACGGATTTGTGACTGAGGAATGAAGAGCTCAAAACATTGGTAGATGTAGCTGGCAGCACCTCTGTCAATGAAAGTCTCAACCAAAAAATTGAACATCTGAGTACGGTTTTGTGGAAGAACGGCTGCTCGAGGTATCAGATTTGGAGGATATAGATATCGCTTTTATTTACTTTTTGCGCATTATCTGGAAAGATAGGACGAATTCTCCGAGAACACCAAGTGAAGACAGTCTCCCTCCAACCAACTAAAACGCGGACACTGCTTGGAAGTATCAGAGATGACATCGGACTACGGAAATCCGGAGACTATTAGACACATTGCCAATGTGACAAGACATATATACTGTAGCTCAGCAGGTGCATACTGACGAAGGTCGTTGCCATGGACACAAACAGTACTCCAGTCTTCAGCCCTAACAACTTAGCAGACTCCGAACAGTGCCTATCGAAATCACGCGGAATGGATGACAGTACCAAGATTCTGACACAGGCGTCTGCCTTCTGGGACTGGGTCATTAAAGAATCTACTGAGATTCGGGTAAGGGAACGACTCAACAGTTGTGATAGTGGTTCCAGTGGCTACATTCGTAGTGAGGTCTGGAACTCGCCACTGGTCTGGTTAAGAAGAGGACGATGCTCAACAGTCAAATGGCTTGAGGAGCAGGCGGAAGAACAGCAGCAACGTGTCTGCAAGAAGAGTGCACTCAGACAATCCCACCGTTCTCTGGTGAACTGTTACGTCATGAAGCACGACGGGAGAAGCTGACGAATCACCTTGTTTTTAATTCGTGGAAGGCAGAAGTTGGCAGGAAACATACTCCACTTACTTACAAATACACTACTGGCCATTAAAATTGCTACACCAAGAAGAAATGCAGATGATAGACGGGTATTCATTGAACAAATATATTATACTAGAACTGACACGTGATTACATTTTCACGCAATTTGCTTGCATAGATCCTGAGAAATCAGTACCCAGAGCAACTACCTCTGGCCGTAATAACGGCCTTCATACGCCTGAGCATTGAGTCAAACAGAGCTTGAATGGTGCTGCCCATGCAGCCTCAACACGATACCACAGTTCATCAAGAGTACTGACTGGCTATTGTGACGAGCCAGTTGCTCGGCCACAACAGACTAGACGTTTTCAATTGGTGAGAGACCTGGAGAACGTGCTGGCCAGGGCAGCAGTCGAACATTTTCTGTATCCAGAAAGGCCCCTACAGGACCTGCAACATGCGGTAGTGAATTATCAAGCTGAAATGTAGGGTTTCGCAGGGATCGAATGAAGGGTAGAGCCACGGGTCGTAACACATCCGAAATGTAACGTCCACCGTTAAAAGTGCCGAAATGCGAACAAGAGGTGACCGAGACGTGTAACCAATGGCACCCCATACCATCACGTCGGGTGATACGCCAGTATGGCGATGACGAATACACGCTTCCAATGTGCGTTCACCGCGATGACGCCAAACACGAATGCGACCATCATGATGCTGTAAATAAAACCTGCATTCATCCGAAAAAATTACGTTTTGCTATTCGTGCACCCAGGTTCGTCACTGAGTATACCATGGCAGGCGCTCCTGTCTGTGATGCAGCGTCAAGGGTAACCGCGGCCATTGTCTCTGAGCTGATAGTCCATGCTGCTGCAAATGTCGTCGAACTGTTCTTGCAGATGGTTGGTATCTTGCAAAGGTCCCCATCTGTTGACTCAGGGATCGAGACAAGGCTGCACGATCCGTTACAGCCATGCGGATAAGATGCCTGTCATCTCGACTGCTAGTGATACGAGGCCGTTGGGATCCAGCACGGCGTTCCGTATTACCCTCCTGAACCCACCGATTCCATATTCTGTTAACAGTCATTGGATCTCGACCAACGCGAGCAGCAATGTCGCGATACGATAAGCCACAATCGCGATAGGCTACAATCCGACCTTTATCAAAGTCGGAAACGTGATGTTACGCATTTATCGTCCTTACACGAGGCATCACAACTACGTTTCGCCAGGCAACGCCGGTCAACTGCTGTTTGTGTGTGAGAAATCGGTTGGAAACTTTCCTCATGTTAGCACGTTGTAGGTGTCGCCACCGGCGTTAACCTTGTGTGAATGGTGTGAAAAGCTAGTCATTTGCATACCACAGTATCTTATTCCTGTCGGTTAAATTTCGCGTCTGTAGCACGTCATCTTCGTGGTGTAGCAATTTTACTGACTAGTAGTGTATATTTGATAAATACTTTCGCGGTGATGTCTACTTCACTAGAATACTTCAGTAATGAGTCTCCACTAGTGAGAACTAAAATGTGTTGAACTTGGTTGTTTCTCTATGAGATATAAGCAGTTCACTGCTTGCAAGATCCTCATGAAATATGTATGCTCAAATACTCAAATGTGTGGCATATTTCAAAACATTGGTAGGAGATTATTTAATAAACCTGCTTCAGTACTGTTAACAAGAAGTATTACTAAGTTTTAATACTTTATCTGCGCTCTACAGAGTAAGGTACATGATTTTTTAAAAATTTTCTTCTGCTAGTAGAAATTTTTTTTAAAAATACACTCCTGGAAATGAAAAAAGAACACATTGACGTCGGTGTGTCAGACCCACCATACTTGCTCCGGACACTGCGAGAGGGCTGTACAAGCAATGATCACACGCACGGCACAGCGGACACACCAGGAACCGCTTTGTTGGCCGTCGAATGGCGCTAGCCGCGCAGCATTTGTGCACCGCCGCCGTCAGTGTCAGCCAGTTTGCCGTGGCATACGGAGCTCCATCGCAGTCTTTAACACTGGTAGCATGCCGCGACAGCGTGGACGTGAACCGTATGTGCAGTTGACGGACTTTGAGCGAGGGCGTATAGTGGGCATGCGGGAGGCCGGGTGGACGTACCGCCGAATTGCTCAACACGTGGGGCGTGAGGTCTCCACAGTACATCGATGTTGTCGCCAGTGGTCGGCGGAAGGTGCACGTGCCCGTCGACCTGGGACCGGACCGCAGCGACCCACGGATGCACGCCAAGACCGTTGGATCCTACGCAGTGCCGTAGGGGACCGCACCGCCACTTCCCAGCAAATTAGGGACACTGTTGCTCCTGGGGTATCGGCGAGGACCATTCGCAACCGTCTCCATGAAGCTGGGCTACGGTCCCGCACACCGTTAGGCCGTCTTCCGCTCACGCACCAACATCGTGGAGCCCGCCTCCAGTGGTGTCGCGACAGGCGTGAATGGAGGGACGAATGGAGACGTGTCGTCTTCAGCGACGAGAGTCGCTTTTGCCTTGGTGCCAATGATGGTCGTATGCGTGTTTGGCGCCGTGCAGGTGAGCGCCACAATCAGGACTGCATACGACCGAGGCACACAGGGCCAACACCGGGCATCATGGTATGGGGAGCGATCTCCTACACTGGCCGTACACCACTGGTGATCGTCGAGGGGACACTGAATGGTGCACGGTACATCCAAACCGTCATCGAACCCATCGTTCTACCATTCCTAGACCGGCAAGGGAACTTGCTGTTCCAACAGGACAATGCACGTCCGCATGTATCCCGTGCCACCCAACGTGCTCTAGAAGGTGTAAGTCAACTACCCTGGCCAGCAAGATCTCCGGATCTGTCCCCCATTGAGCATGTTTGGGACTGGATGAAGCGTCGTCTCACGCGGTCTGCACGTCCAGCACGAACGCTGGTCCAACTGAGGCGCCAGGTGGAAATGGCATGGCAAGCCGTTCCACAGGACTACATGCAGCATCTCTACGATCGTCTCCATGGGAGAATAGCAGCCTGCATTGCTGCGAAAGGTGGATATACACTGTACTAGTGCCGACATTGTGCATGCTCTGTTGCCTGTGTCTATGTGCCTGTGGTTCTGTCAGTGTGATCATGTGATGTATCTGACCCCAGGAATGTGTCAATAAAGTTTCCCCTTCCTGGGACAATGAATTCACGGTGTTCTTATTTCAATTTCCAGGAGTGTATTTTCTTCAGTTCAGAAAGACAAAATTATAGAATTGTTCCTTTAGTATTGGGATGTATTATATTAGTTATGACCGTTTTTAGGTCAGTTTTCGCTGTTACGAACAAAGGAAAACCAAAGCAGTCCTATTCCAGCTCCAACAGCTTTTGCATTGTCACACACTACCAGGACAAGCCACAAACCTATACAATTCCGATACGTTAACATTTGGAAATCTACTCCCCATTGGATTACTGGTCACAAAGTACTCATAAAGCATGATCAAAGTGGTTTTGTAACCTAGTATACTAAGGAAATTCAACTGGGAGTGACAAATTACTCAGTGGAGTACCACTGAATCTGCTGCACTCAAGTGACCAACATCGTCGGGTACCTCCTAGTATCGTATTGGACTTCTTTTTGTTCGTTGCAGTGTTGCAAATGTTTTTCATACCAATTGCACACTATTGTGGCGCGGTGACACGGCGCACTGTCATCCATAAAAGTTCCATCGTAATTTGGTAACACGATGCCCAATTAAGGCTCAGTGATCGGTTCATTTGGACCAAAAGACACAGTCTGTTCCACGTAAACGCAGCCCACGCCAATACCGAGCCACCTCCAGCTGCCTCGTTGACAACTTGAGCTCACGGCTTAGTGGCGTGTGTGCCGCACCTGAACACTACCATCAGCTCTGACCGATCGAAACCGGGACTCATCCGACCAAGCCACTATTTTCCGTCGTCTAGCGTCCTGCTGGCGATGTTGAGTCATCAGAGGCACTCGCGTCGGTCGTCCGCTGCCAAAGCCCATTAACGCCGAATTTCGCCGTAGTGTCCTGACGGATACGTTCGACGTACGTCCCCCATCGACTTCCGCTGTATTCCATGCGGTGTTGCACGTCTTACAGCAGTGAAAACTCTTGGCAAACGCCGCTGCTCTCAGACGTTAAGTGAAATTTGGTTTTCTTCGCACCCTTTTGACGCTGTGGATCTCGAAAAATTGAATTCCGTAACGTTTCCGAAGTGGAATTGCCCCTGCGTCTAGCTCCAATTATTTAGCTCCAAGTACCATTCCGCGTTCAAAGTACATTAGTTCCCGTAATGTGGCCGTAATCAAGCCGTAAACCTTTTCGCATTACTCACTTGAGTACAAATGATAGCTCCGCCCATTCACTGCCCCTTTGCACCTTGTGTACGCTACACAACCGCCATCTGTATACTTACATATTGCTATCCCATGACTTTTATCACCTCAGTGCACAAAAACAGGGACATTCCAGTCTTAAGGAGATTTCAATTACGTAATGACTAACTGATTTCACATCAGCGCGAAGTGCTATTCTCTAACTAATATACAACTTAAGACCATTGAGTTAATAAATGTTACGGAAACATGTTTGTCATAAAATGGAATGACTATGTGGCATTATTGGGCGGGAAATCCTATCTGGAGTTGTCTGTCCACCTAGTGCAAGTATTTCTATTTGACGTCTCTTCGGCGACTTGCTCGTCGATGAAGTGAGAAGAAATGATTAAAAGAAGACAAACACCCAATCCTCGAGGGAAGAGAATCTTGCCCCGGTCGGAAAGCGAATTCAGGAAGCCGTGATCTATTATCAGCGATGCTAACCACGTTTTTTGTTTTCTTTCTTTCGATCTGTTTCTTCGTCTTCTTTTCGACAGTGGTTCGTTGTGGATATCACGTGATATTTTTCCAATTCACTCGATGAAAACTTCACTCAGTATTGTTTTTCAATTTTTTTTCATGTCGGGGAGTGAGCAGTCCCTTGAGCGAACAGGCTGAGTTACCGCGCCGGCTTAAGAAAGATAAAGTGTGGAACGTTCCACGATCTTGAGGGTCAGACTTGCGCTATGTCCACGCTGATCTTCGTGTATCATTTTAGTCTATGTACCGCCGAAACGAGTACTACCACCACAGCTCGAGCCGTGGATGGCTTAGTTATTATTTTAACGCGTCTTTTGCAACTACGTATCTAACTGAAAGCAAAATAAATCGGAAAATATATCTGAGACTATTAAGAAACAATACCTATACGTTAAACCTGTACTTAAAAAGCTATTGGGAATCTCATTACCGACTTCTGTTCACTATCAAAATTAGAGCAGGATACAGGGTTAAAAGCTCAGCCCATCCAAAACCCAAAAGTAATGGTTGGTCATATTGGGCTCATTAGCCCGAAACATCGGGAATCACTACCATATTTAACACTAAGTGGGACAAATATCAACTTCTCTTTTTCATCATGGAGTCCAGGAGCAGATCTAAATTGGAATGGGCATGCAACTGCAATTAATCGTCGGTAAAGCAGATGCCAGACTGAGATTCATTGGAAGGATCCTGAGGAAACCCAGTGCGAAAACAAAGGAAGTAGGTTACAGTACACTTGTTTGGCCACTCCTTGACTACTGCTCACCGGTGTGGGGTCCGTACCCGATAGGGCTGGTAGAAGAGATAGAGAAGATCCAACGGAGAGCAGCCCTCTTCGTTACAGGAGATGGTAGATAGGCTCCAGTGGAAGACTCTGCAAGAGAGACGCTCAGTAGCGTAGAACATACCTTCACCGAGGAGTCAAGCAGTATATTGCTCCCTCTTACATATACATCGTGAAGAGATCATGAGAATAAAATCAGAGAGATTAGAGCCCACACAGAGGCATAGCGACAATTTTTATTTCCACGAACAATACGAGACTGGAATAGAAGGGAGAACGGACAGAGGTACTCAAGGTACCCTCCGCCACACACCGTCAGGTGCCTTGCGGACTATAGATGTAGATATAGATGTAGAATGTGCAAGTAGGCATCGCCATCTCTCCTTGCCGTAGAAAATATAAAAAGCTCTTCTTTTTTGACATAAAAAAGAACGCATATGTTACCTGCTTGGCCTTTCTCAGGGACACTGATGGTGCCTAGAACATTTTATAAATGGCTGTATTCATTGTATCTGTAATGTATATGGTTGCGTGCAGACAAGCGCAGAGATTTCCATATCCTCTGTCTCCTCTACTATCAATGTACACCGTCCCACATATCTCTCCTCGACATTAACGCTCTTATCTGAAGCAGAAACACCCATTACCATCTGAGAAAACTCCTTTCTGTCTCGCTCCATAGTTCAAACACATTCTCAAGGTCCTTCTCAACAGCAGGAATCCAACTCTAGAATAACCTCCATCATAACTTTAGTGATCTGAGCAACATCTCTAGCTTCGGACGACAGTTAATGCCATTTCAACTAAAGCAGCTGTAATGATTACCATTGTCCTTGCACGCACTCGCTACCTTGCACATCCTTCTTTCCAGCCAGAGCTTCCTCATTTCCCAGTATTCTTAGATGGTGTAATCTTCTTAAATTTCCTTTTCCCAGAACTCACGATATCAGAAAACATCTATTTTGTGCACCTACAAATTGTTTTTATACAGGGTGAGTCACCTAACGTTACCGTTGGATATATTTCGTAAACCACATCAAATACTGACGAACCGATTCCACAGACCGAACGTGAGGAGAGGGGCTAGTGTAATTGTTTAATACAAACCATACAAAAATGCACGGAAATATGTTTTTTAACACAAACCTACGTTTTTTTAAATGGAACCCCGTTAGTTTTGTTAGCACATCTGAACATATAAACAACTACGTAATCAGTGCGTTTGTTGTATTGTAAAATGTTAATTACATCCGGAGATATTGTAACCTAAAGTTGACGCTTGAGTACCACTCCTCCGCTGTTCGATAGTGTGTATCGGAGATCACCGAATTACGTAGGGATCCAAAGGGAACGGTGATGGACCTTAGGTACGGAAGAGACTGGAACAGCACATTACGTTCACATGCTAACACCTTTTTATTGGTCTTTTTCACTGACGCACATGTAGGTTACCATGAGGGGTAAGGTACACGTGGTTTCCGTTTTCAATTACGGAGTGGAATAGAGTGTGTCCCGACATGTCATACCAATAGATGTTCAATGTGGTGGCCATCATTTAATGCACACAGCTGCAATCTCTAGCGTAATAAATTTCGTACACGCCGCAGTACATCTAGTGTAATGTCGCCGCAGGCTCAACAATACGTTGTTTCATATCCTCTGGGGTTGTAGGCACATCACGGTACACATTCCCCTTTAACGTACCCCACAAATAGAAGTCCAGAGGTGTAAGATCAGGAGAACGGGCTGGCCAATTTATGCGTCCTCCACGTCCTATGAAACGCCCGTTGAACATCCTGTCAAGGGTCAGCCTAGTGTTAATTGCGGAATGTGCAGGTGCACCATCATGCTGATCCAGTGGGACATTTTGAGCAACGTTGGCAGATCATTCTGTAGAAACGCGATGTATGTTGCAGTGCTCTCCGGTACACACGATCGAACAGCGGAGGAGTGGTACTCAAGCGTCAACTTTAGGTTATAATATCTCTGGATGTAATTAACATTTTACAATGCAACAAACGGCACTGATTACGTATTTGTTTATATGTTCAGATGTCCTAACAAAACTAACGTGGTTCCATTTAAAAAAAACGTAGGTTTGTGTTAAAAAACATACTTCCGTGCATTTTTGTATGGTTTGTATTAAACAATTACACTAACCCCTCACCTCACGTACGGTCTGTGGAATCGGTTCGTCAGTATTTGATGTGGTTTACGAAATATATCCAGCGGTAACGTTAGGTGACTCACCCTGTATATGTTACTATCATTATCGCTATTGTTGTCCTTGTTATTACTATTATCACTATTAGTAGCAGCAGCAGCGGTAGCAAAAGTACTGCCACTTTTAACTTTATTACTTCATAGCACCATTTCCTCACATTGGCGCCTTACACACTAAAGTCATCATCACACTATTCGTGACACTAAAACTGTTTTTACTTAGGCAACTGTTACGTAAAAAAGGTCCTGTATCTGTGAAACCCTGGTTCGATCCAAGTACTGCAAGAAATTGCCCTAATCACATCAGGTTAAACAAATAAATAAACAAACAATTATAAAGCTTTTTGCATACCTTAAAATTCTAAGAGTTCCTTTTTTTAGTGGACCATGTCTCCACACGTTAGGCGTCATCGTATGCAAACAGCACAGTGTTTTGAATTGGTCACTGTTTACTTCTTTACACGCCGTTGATCGCAGTGTGAAGATCCGCTTAGCTGTGAGGATGGAAATGAGCCTCTTTTACGCCGGGCGAGACGCTACCCTCGGAGTACTAACGCAAACATGGTGCTTGTTACGTACTTGACGTGTGGTTTAATATTATAAAACAACGGCCATTGTTTCCCTCCACTCTTTGTTCGCGGAATAAACAGAGCGCGGGGGATATTGTAAGGTACGCAATTTAATTACACTCACTCTTTTGTTCACGGAGCCATTTCGGTGGCCGCCAGCCGCCCGCTGGAAGCGTTAACACTACAACTGCATACGCGTGTCCCTATCTGAGCTGAGTCTCATTCCTTGCTTCTCAACGAGAGATGACCTTTTCAAAGCGGCTGTCACACCTCCTTTAAAAGGTTTAACAAATGAGGTACAGTGGAGAACAATGAGGTTCTTCTGTAGTGCCTCTTCGTACGCAAAAAAGGAATGGAAACAAGACAGAGACTCGTATGCAAATAATATTTTTAGTATGGTGTTTTCTAGTTCAAAGGCACGGTCGGTTAGTAAAGACCTTACATCGGAAAACCCAGATGAAATTAGATCAACTGGGCAACTTGATACTGCAAACGAGCTCATGACAGAAACTTCCAAAACATCGTTAATGTTTGAGAGGAAGAATTCAAAGAAATGGTGGTAAATGATAGAAAGGTGTAATAAGTCAGCTCAAGGACGGGGTTGTCAATTGTGCTGTCAGACTGAATTTTCGCAAGACGAGGACAGAATGTAACGGACAAAGTTGCTGTTCATAAATCTACCAATATCCTAGTATTGACATATGACTGAGAAACTTGAACAAGTAAAGGAATAAGACGTGAACCTGAAGCAGTAGATTCCTCCTAAAAATACAGAACAAAAGTAGCAGTGGATAGATCTGAAGTACCGCTTTTCGAAAATTTTTAAATGTAAAACCACTGGAGAAAATTATCCAAGTACACCAAGTAAAATGAAGTGGACACGACCAGGGATTGTCGAAAGGTCGTCTAGTAACCTTTAAGAATAAGTTAAGGATATGTATGGCAAAGAAGACTTGGAAGAGTTGAAAAGAAGAGGCACTGCATGAGACGCAATATCTTAGCTGAAGAAAGTAGACGGAAATCGTTCCTATACTGTACACCGTGAGGTAGAGGTGATTTATTACACAACGAAGTTTTATTATTGTTTGCAACAGTATCTCCGAATCTGAGGTAGATTCATCTTTTGTTTGAGAAGAAGTTGTGTTTTAATAACATGTGACTACCGCGCTAAAATAGAGTTGTGGATTATAACGGTTTCTGACAACTTATGCCACAGCGATAATGACTGAAAATGAACGAATTACTTTCTGGAAAGATTGGAATATTAACATAAATTCTGGGCACACTTTGTTCTACCTGAATCTGAACTATGTACTGAAGCGCCAAAGAAACTGGTATAGGTACGCGTATTCAAATACAGAGCTATATAAACAGGCAAATTAAGGCGCTGCGTCGGCAACGCCTTTCTAAGACAACAAATGCCTGGCGCAGTTATTAGATCGGTTACTGCTGTTCCAATGGCAGGTTATCAAGATTTAAGTGAGTCTGAACGTGGTACATAGTCGTCGCACGAGCGATGGGACATAGTTACTCCGAGGTAACGGTGAAATGCTGATTTTCCCGTAAGACCAATTCACAAGTGTACCGTGAATATCAGGAATCCGGTGAAACATCAAATCTACGACATCGATGCTGCCGAAAAAGTTCCTGCAAGAAAGGGACCAACGACGGCTGAAGACAATCGCTCAACGTGACAGAAGTGTGACCCTTCCGAAAATTGCTGCAGATTTCAATGCTGGGTCAGCAACGAGTGTCAGTGTGCGAACCATTCAACGAAACATCATTGATATAGGATTAAAGAACGGAAGGCCCATTCACGTACCCTCGATGACTGCACGACACAAAGCTTTACGCCTCGCCTGCGCCCGTCAACGCCGACATTGGACTGTTGATGACTGGAAACACGTTGCCTGGTCATAAGAGTCTCGTTTCTAATTGTATCGAACGGATGGACGTGTACGGGTACGGAGACAACCTCATGAATCCACGGACTGTGCATGTCAGCAGTGGACTGTTTAAGCTGGTGGAGGCACTGTAATTGTGTGGAGTGTGCGCAGCGGGAGTGATATGAGCAGCGTTAAGAGTACGAGGGGTGGAGATCTCTTCGGAACAGCACGTTGCAATGCATTCCGACATGCTCAATAATGTCGGTACACGTGCCTAATTTCGTGTAGGGCCCCCGCAAGCACGCAGAAGTGCCGCAACACAACGTGGCATGGACTCCACTAATGTCCGAAGTAGTGCTGGAGGGAATTCACAGCCCGATGCGGAATTTGTTGTGGGGCGTCGTGGAATATTCCTGCTTCAGTTTTTCGTAGTTTCATGAATTTCCGATTCGTGGCGGCAATATAGTCGCCTTCAAACTGGTGTCTGTAACCGAGGTGCGTTTCAAACAGAGAGCTGTCATTGAGTTTCTTTTGGCTGGAAACCAGAGCGTCGAGTCACAGGTTCTTTACTGAATGTCTGTGAAGACGAGACAGTGAACAAAAGTACGGGAAGTCGTTGGGAGAGGCGTCTGCAATCACAGTAACAAGGTCGCTGAAACCTATCCGATCTCCTGCATACTGGCCGGCCGCACACAGCCCTGACTCCTGCAGTATTGGAACGTGCGGACACTCTCATTCCAGATGACCAACGGATCACAATCAAACACCCTGTTGCACAATTGGACGTCTCTGCTGATAGTACTGATACACCCGTCCAAAACATGGATTATTCAAAAGTTTGTGTCCGCTGGGTTCATCGCCACCTTGCAGAAGACCGTAAAAGGCACCGAAGGACCAGTTGTACAGAATTGCGTGCTCTTTACGAGGCTGATTGCCATAATTTTTTCGTAGAACGTGGCCATGGGCTGTGAAGCATAGGTTCGTCACTTCGAACTGGAAACAAATCAGCAGACCATGGAGTGACGCAATACCACTTTACTCTGAAGAAAAAGTTCAAAGGCGCATCGGTGAAGTTTTGGCAACGGTTTTCTGAGGTGCAAAAGGGTTGTTTTCGTTGATCTCCTCCATCATGGTGCAGCGATCAGCTTCTAAGTGTATTGTACTACCTTCAGAAAAGTGAAGAAACGGTCATAGAGTGTTAGTCGTCACAAAAATGCAAACGAGCTTCTCCGTTTCCGTGATAACCCACGGCCTCACACAAGTCTGCTCACCAGATGGTTCAAATGGCTCTGAACACTATGGGACTTGATATCTGAGGTCATCAGTCCCCTAGAACTTAGAACTACTTAAACCTAAGGACACCACACACATCCAGGCCCGAGGCAGGATTCGAACCTGCGACCGTAGCGGTCGCGCGGTTCCAGACTGAAGCGCCTAGAACCGCTCGGCTACTACGGCCGGCCTGCTCACCAGACAGAAGCTCACATAACTTCATTGGACTGTTCTTCCGCATCCACCCAACAGCCTTGATCCCGCACCTTCCGATTTCCTTCTGATCGGCCCTATGATGGATGCTCTTCGCGGGAAGAAGTACGTCGATGGGGGGGGGGGGGGGGGGGGGTGGTTATTGTTACAGCAAGAAGTTGGCTCCGACGTTGACCAGTATAGTGGTACCATGCGAACATACAGGTCCAAAAAGTAAGGCGGCGAAAGGCCGACGCAGAGAAAGCATATTATTTTTAAAAATACGATTTTGCACTCAAAAGAGCGAAGAATAATATAGTATATTGGAATCCTGAATAAAACCAACCTTCTTTCAGAATAAAAATGTTTTGCATTACTTACTAAACACCCCTAGCATCGTCACGCAGAGGACTACCCCCGATCCACGGGATTCACTGCCGCCGATCGGCTGCTTACTCACTGGCTCTCCGTAAAACGTGACGTCAGCCGGAATTTGTTTGATTGGCCGTCTCTATCAGCCTTTGTCATCTAGAGACAGTTATTCAACACAACCATTGCTAGGACCGAGACACGTTTCGTAAAGGAATCATGCTTTCATGTCAGGATAAATGTGGATACTCCACACGTAACACAGTATATATGTCGTACCATTTATGAACGAAAGTCGTTCGAAGACAAGGGAGCAGTTGCCCCTTCTCGCCGGATGTATCGCTTCCATCTTTTTGTAGCGCCCCACTCTCTCACGAAAGCCATCGTTCGGTGATGGATTACTATGCAGCGACGATCTCCTGAAATAACTCAGCGCGGGCAGTCATTTCTCTGAGGCATCCGTGAGTGCCCCTCAAGACAAAGATGAATTAGGTTGATGGGAGATAGCACTCTCATTAGCGTTTGTTTCTTTTTCGTGGCACTTCTTTTACTGTGTCTTCAGTCCCACCGAATTTTCGTCTGTATATTTTAAGCGTATTTTCAGTTGGATGTTTCAGTAATGAAACTTCTGAACTTCAATATTTTCAACAGACGTTTGTAGTACCATCCTTCTGTTTTTCATACACTTGTTTTCTTAAGATGTTTTTAAATCCACCGTAGCTGCAACTCTTATCTTTAATTTGTGGAAGATTTAACATTACTTTGGTACGTCTGACTTCTTTATAGCATACGCAAAATTCGAGGCATAAATTGCAGTAAAACAACATTGCAACCTTTGTTTCTTTCGTTTGTCAAATACATCTTGAACGAAGAATAATTTTTCTTGGGTCCTGAGATTGGATGTTGAAGGCAGAGGTCGTTCATAATCAAGACATGCGTACAGACGAGACCACTTTGTTGCAGTATGCGATATTTCTCAGTGGATAGACAAGTTTAAACCCATACTATCAAATATTCGCCGATGACATTGCTATCCACAGTGAAAAAAGACGAAAGTAATGAGAAGTAGCAGAAATGAGAACAGCGAGAAAGTGAACATCAGGATAGGAAATTACGAAAGAGACGAAGTAAGGAATTCTTCTGCCTAGGCAGCAAAATGATGCATGATGTTCGGAGCAAGAAGAGGAAGAAAAACAGATACTGGCAAAGAAGACTTTCATGACTAAGTCAAGTCTACTAGTATCAAACATAGTCCTTAATATGAGGAAGAAATTTCTGTGAATGTACGCTTGGAGCACAGGAATGTATGGTAGTGACACATGGACTGTGGGAAAACCAGAAAAGAAGAGAATCGAAGCTTTTGAGTTGTGGTTGTTACAGAAGAGTGTTGAAAATTAGATGCACTGATAAGATAAGGTTCAAATGGCTCTGAGCACTATGGGACTCAACTGCTGTGGTCATAAGTCCCCTAGAACTTAGAACTACTTAAACCTAACTAACCTAAGGACAGCACACAACACCCAGCCATCACGAGGCAGAGAAAATCCCTGACCCCGCCGGGATTCGAACCCGGGAACCCGGGCGTGGGAAGCGAGAACGCTACCGCACGACCACGAGATGCGGGCGATAAGATAAGGAATGAGGAGGTTCCAAGAATTGGATAGTAAGAGAGTATATGGAAAACGCTGACAAGAAGAATGGACGGGATGATAGTACATCAGTTAAGACATCACGGAATAGCTTCCATAGTACTAGAGGGAGCTATAGAAGGTAAAAGCTCTGGCGAGGAACACTTATTAAAGAAGACTCTTTATGGAAATAATCTACTCTAGAAGGCAAAGGGTTATAAAATTTGGATCGCTGTCCATTTGAAGAGGCGACTGCACACAGACGTTTTGTGTCCCCGACATTCAGTCAGCGTTGTCCTCCTGATGTCTGAAATCTTTATGGTTCAATTTCGAAATGAAAGTTGTCGACAAACGTTACTTAGAAAACATCTTCATTGTAGAATGATATTTTCACTCTGCAGCGAAGTGTGCACTGATATGAAACTTCCTGGCAGATTAAAACTGTGTGCCGGACCGAGACTCGGACTCGGGACCTCTGCCTTTCGCGGGAAAGTGCTTGCCCGCGAAAGGAAAAGGCCCCGAGTTCGAGTCTCGGTCCGGCACACAGTTTTAATCTGCCAGGGAGTTTCATCCTCATTTTAACATATCTGTCTGTTCGCAGGGTGTACACGAGACCTCGTCAATAAGTGTCGAAAGAGCGAGAAAACTACGTGAGCATCACAGCTATTCAAAGGCCGGAATCAAATGAGTTCGCTGAAATTCAGTAATCTTTCATTAAATACCTCACAAATTCCAAAGTTCATGACGTTCACTCGAACCACATTAGAAAAGTACACTGAAGAACCAAAGAAATTGATACACTTGCCCAATATCGTGTTGGGTCCCGCGAGCACGCGGAAATGCCGCAGCACGACGTGTCATGGACTCGACTAATGCCTGAAGTAGCTCTGGAGGGAACTGACAGCATGTATACTGCAGGGCTGTAACAGGAGAGTATAAGGGGGGTGGAGGTCTCTTCTGAACAGAACGTTGGGTTCAGTGACGTTCATGTCTGGGGAGTTTGGCGGCCAGCGGAAGTGTTTAAACTCAGACGAGAGTCCCTGGAGCCAATCTGTAGCAATTCTGGACGTATGGAGTGTCACATTGCCCTACTGGAATTGCCCGAGTCCATGAGAAAGAACAATTATCACGGCCGGCCGTGGTGGCCGAATGGTTCTAGGAGCTACAGTCTGCAACCGCGCGACCGATACGGTCGCAGGTTCGAATCCTGCCTCGGGCATGGTTGTGTGTGATGTCCTTAGGTTAGTTGGGTTTAAGTAGTTCTACGTTCTAGGGGACTGATGACCTGAGAAGTTAAGTCCCATAGTGCTCAGAGCCATTTGAACTGCAATTGTCACGAATGGATGCAGGTAATCAGACAGGATGCTTATGTGCGTATCACCTGCAGTGTCGTGTCTAGACGTAGCGGGAGGCGCATATCACTCCAACTGCACATGCCTCACACCTTTACAGAGCCTTTACAAACTTGAAGAGTCCACTGCTGACATTCAGGGTACATGGATTCATGAGGTTGTCTTCTTACCCGAACACGTCCATCCGCTCGATACAATTTGAGAGCAGACTCGTCCGACCAGCAACATGCTTCGAGTCATCGATATCCAATGTCAGTGCTGACGGGCCCAGGAGAGGTGTAAAGCTCTGTGTCGTGCAATCATCAAGGGTACACGAGTGGGCCTTCGGCTCCGGAAGTCCATATCAATGACGTTTCGTTGAATGGTTCGCACGCTGACACTTGTTGATGGCCCTGCACAGAAATCTGCAGCAATTTCCGGAAGGGTTGCACTTCCGTCACATTGAACGATTCTCTTCAGTCGTCGTTGGTTCCGTTCTTATATTATACACTGCTGGCCACCGTAAATGCAACACCAAGAAAGACAAGAGGTAGCACAACAAGATTTATTTTGTAGATAACATGTTGGCCAAGTATCAAATGATTACGTTTACAGACGTCTGTGACATGTGGTTCCTGCCAGAATCAGTAGCCAGAGTAGCCGCCATTGTTGGAGATCACCGCTGCCACACGTCTCGGCATTGAGTCAAAGAGGCGTTGGATGTTTTCCTGGGGTACAGCAGCTTCCACACGTTGCCAAAGATCATCTGGTGTGGCAACTGGGGATGTAATCTGGGTCACTCGTTGAGCAACCATGAACCACATGTTTTCTATCGATCCGGAGAGCGAGCCAGCCAGGGAAGCAATTCAATCTGGTTATTGACGAAGAACCTTTGGACAATGCGTGCCACGTGTGGTCGCGCATTATCCTGTTGAAATGTGGCTGTGGCCGAGCCCTGAAGGTAAGGGAGGACAACTGGCTCCAGCACCTCGGATATGTAGCGCCGGCTATTTAAAGTACGGGCAATGCGTACTAGAAATAAACGATATCGGAATTGAAAAACAACTGCTATCACTTAGTAGCGGAAAAGCATCCGGACCAGACGAGATACCCTTAAGATTCTACAGTGATTATGCTAAAGAACTTGCCCCCTTTCTATCAGCAATTTATCGTAGATCGCTGGAAGAACGTAAAGTACCTAGCGACTGGAAGAAAGCGCAGGTCGTTCCCATTTTCAAGAAGGGTCATAAATCAGATGCGAATAATTATAGGCCTATTTCGCTTACGTCAATCTGTTGTAGAATAATGGAACATGTTTTGTGTTCTCGTATTATGACGTTCTTAGATAATACAAATCTCCTTCATCATAACCAACATGGATTCCGCAAACAGAGATCATGTGAAACTCAGATCGCCCTATTTGCCCAAGAAATTCACAGTGCCGTAGACACTGGCGAGCAGATTGATGCCGTATTCCTGGACTTCAGGAAGGCATTTGATACGGTTCCGCACTTACGTTTAGTGAAAAAAATACGAGCTTACGGAATATCGGACCAGGTTTGTGATTGGATTCAGGATTTCCTAGAAGAAAGAACACAACATGTCATTCTTAACGGTTCAAAACCTGCAGATGTAGAGGTAATTTCGGGAGTACCGCAGGGAAGCGTGATAGGACCTTTATTGTTTACAATATACATAAATGACTTAGTTGACAACATCGGTAGCTCCGTGAGGCTATTTGCAGATGACACGGTTGTCTACAAGAAAGTAGCAACATCAGAAGACTCGTACGTACTCCAGGAGGACCTGCAGAGGATTAATGCACGGTGCGACAGCTGGCAGCTTTCCCTAAACGTAGATAAATGTAATATAATGCGCATACATAGGGGCAGAAATCCATTCCAGTACGATTATGCCATAGGTGGTAAATCATTGGAAGCGGTAACGACCGTAAAATACTTAGGAGTTACTATCCGGAGCGATCTGAAGTGGAATGATCACATAAAACAAATAGTGGGAAAAGCAGGCGCCAGGTTGAGATTCATAGGAAGAATTCTAAGAAAATGTGACTCATCGACGAAAGAAGTAGCTTACAAAACGCTTGTTCGTCCGATTCTTGAGTATTGCTCATCAGTATGGGACCCTTACCAGGTTGGATTAATAGAAGAGATAGACATGATCCAGCGAAAAGCAGCGCGATTCGTCATGGGGACATTTAGTCAGCGCGAGAGCGTTACGGAGATGCTGAACAAGCTCCAGTGGCGGACACTTCAAGAAAGGCGTTACGCAATACGGAGAGGTTTATTATCGAAATTACGAGAGAGCACATTCCGGGAAGAGATGGGCAACATATTACTACCGCCCACATATATCTCGCGTAATGATCACAACGAAAAGATCCGAGAAATTAGAGCAAATACGGAGACTTACAAGCAGTCGTTCTTTCCACGCACAATTCGTGAATGGAACAGGGAAGGGGGGATCAGGCAGTGGTACAATAAGTACCCTCCGCCACACACCGTAAGGTGGCTCGCGGAGTATAGATGTAGATGTAGAGGCATGCGAGAGTAATATCCAATACCGCCCCATACCATAATACCCGGTGCAAGACCAGTGTGGCGGTGCATAATGCAGCTGTCCAGCATCCTCTCTCCACGGTGTCTCCACACTCGAATCCGACCATCGTGGTGCTGCAGACAGAAGCGTGCCTCGTCAGTAAAGACAACGTCATTCCATTCTGCCGTCCACATCCGTCTGTCATCACACCATTGGCGACGGAGACGTCTGTGGTTCTGCGTCAATGGTAGACGAAGCAATGGACGTCTTGCGGACAGACCACTCTGCTGTAAACGGCGTCGAATGGTACCCGCAGACACTGGATGATACGTTACAGACGCAATGTGCTGTGCTATGGTTCGGGATGTCACTGAGCGATCCGTCACTGCCATGCGCACAATTTGCCTATCAGCACGTGCAGTGGTGCACCGAGGTGAATGCGATCGACCACGTCGGTCCGTCGTACCCTCCTGCAACCAACGGTCACATATCCGCATTACAGTTGTTTGGTTTCGCCCAACACGACTAGCGATTTCTCTGTATGATAATCCACAATCTCGGTAAGCCACTATCATTCCTCTGTCGAACTCGGATACTTGATCAAAAGATGTTCGCTGTTGTCTACGAAGCATAACTGATCGTCTTGTGAAACAACCACAAGGTAAACACACGCGCCGAACGTACACTCGTCGAAATCGCCAAGCCTTAAATGGCGCTATGAGGTGGCGCCACAGGCGCGCGTGATGTGCGTCTGCGCTGAAATTCTAATCAGTTGCATATCTCATCGCTGCAAACTCATGGATGCTTCCTTCAGGGTGTTGCATTTACGGTGGCGAGCAGTGTATTTTTCAGGTCGCAGCGATGTTAGAGATTTGATGTTTTACCGGATTACTGATATTCACGGTACATTCGTGAAATGGTCGTACGGGAAAATCCCACTTCATCTCTACCTCTGAGATGCTGTGTCCCATCGCTGTTGCGCTGACTATGACAGCATGTTCAAACTCACTTAGAGGTTGATAACTTGCCATTGTAGCAGCAGTAACCGAACTAACACGCCGGTCGCGGTGGTCTAGCGGTTCAGGCGCTCAGTCCGGAACCGCGGGACTGCTACGGTCGCAGGTTCGAATCCTGCCTCGGGCATGGATGTGTGTGATGTCCTTAGGTTAGTTAGGTTTAAGTAGTTCTAAGTTCTAGGGGACTGATGACCACAGATGTTAAGTCCCATAGTGATCAGAGCCATTTGAACCATTTGAACCGAACTAACAACTACACCAGACACTTGTTGTCTTATGTAGGCGATGCCGACCGCAGAGCGGGATTCTGCCTGTTTACATATCTCTGTATTTGAATACGCATGCTTGTGCCAGTTTCTTTGGCGCTTCAGTTTAAAATTCTAGCGTTCAGTATGGACCAAAAGTAATGTCCAATGTTCAGATACTCGCAGAATATTTCCAAGCCCACGCTGCACTATACCGTGTAAAGTTAGAATCCTAAACCGACAGCCATTCCAAAGTTCACAAACGGAAGTCGTAAATGATTGCGCGACGTGCTCTGAAAATCGCAAAAGGTTTTTCGCTAACACTTTCTGACCCACTTTCGAGTTCGGCTTTACATTGCGTCACTCCTCACGCATTTCTGGGGGACGGTTCGTGAGGAAACTAAATTCAATCTAAAATATCTACCAACTAAAGCAGCATCTGCCACTCACACATCACAACGAGTGTTATTCTGTGCCCTTTTACATAATTGTATGAAATTATTTATAAGACTAATAGAAAGCGAGATTTGGCCTAGTGATTGAATATCTCTTTGCGATCTATGCATACGCTAACAAAGTTTCCCCAGTTATAATGAAATGGATACGTCTAAACCTATTGCTTTAATTGATTACGTCTTCTTCTATGTTTCGAAAACTACACAAAGACGCAGTAGTATTGTATTTTAATGAGGAATTTAAAACATTAAGTTCCATCGAAGATTTGTATAACAACTGTGGCTCAGATTCAGAAGAACAGTTGACCATGCAGTGGATATTTATGTAACTATTGCAACAAACTGTGAGAAGAAACTTCTGTGACACAAAATGCTGAATAAAACACATTTGGCTGTATAAAGGGCAATGTGTGAACCTTTCAGCGACTACCGATGCAGAATCTTCTCGACAGATCCCTCAAAAATTCCAGAGATGTTCTGATCATATGTAAACTGCTATTAGTAACAAGTAAGTTAGTGTCAAGGCACTCGCGGACGACACATAAACTGAAATTGAGGTTGGAAAAGCAAAAGCGAAACTGTCAAAATCAGTTTTCAAATATACCTTGAGAAAAGGAAAATATATGAGTATTCTTCCACCACTGTGAGCAAGTATGTTGTAGATATTAGTGACAATGAGAAGCAACTGAAATCGAACAAAAGTTCAGATCCAGATGGAATCCCTATCAGGGTCTACACAGAAGTGAATTAGTCCCTCTGTTAACCATAACATACTGTAGATTGCTGTCACAAGAGGGGTAGCAGAAGTGATAAAACAACCGCCTAATATTCTTGAAGTCCGTCTGCTGCAGAATCAGAATATGTATTCTCAGCTCCAAAAATAATGAGGTATCTCGGACAGTGATCTCCATTCCACCTCGCAGGGATTCAGAAAACATCGGTCATGCGGTACCAGATTCCCGATTCTATTCACATACATGTTACTAACTTTGCAGGTTACATGAAAAGTAACCTCATACTTCGCACGGATGATGCAGTTATCTATAATGAAGAATTATCTGAAGAAAAAGAAATATTGAGTTACATATTGACTAGATTTCAACATCGTGCAAAGATTGGCAACTTGATTTAAGTGTTCAGAGAAACAAAACTGTATACTTCACAAAAATAGAAACTGTAATTTTCTGTAACCGCAAATCAATGACTCACAACTAGAATCATTCTTCATACAAATACAATGCGGAACAACATTAAAGGAACAATTTTTTGAACCCATGTATTTGCCTCCCATTCCGACGTAGAGTTTTAAATTTGGCTAAATGGTGCCTACCATCTTCCCACCGTGTTGGTGCAAAAGCGTGGCGGCCTGCGACTCCATCCTCGGCCTCGACGACGCTTTAAACTTCATGGTGTCGGCACACGCGAAAAAGAGACTACAACTCAGAAATTCATGTGAACTCTAAGGTCGATTGTCGATGTCAAATTGGCACCAAACTTCACCACATTTCTGCCAAACGATGGGTAGGTCGTCACTCCTCCTCTTACCCACATCTCACCCCTTCTCTTGACGCCTCTGAAAGGGAGATTACGATCGCGATACCTGGCGTTGAAACCAATTGATATCTTTATAGTTGTAGAAAAAGATTTCAGACACGATACCGAAACGAAAAGATTGAAGGGGTGGCATAAAAGGAGTCAATGAAACCACCACGTTGATTGCCATTCATTTCGCGATAAAAAACGACCCCCTTGCGGGTCCAGGAGTTAGAATAGGCCCGAGATATTCCTGCTTGTCTTCAGAGGCGACTAAAGGAGTTTTCCACTTTTCGGCCCTATAAATTTATGTCCCATTTTTTGGTTTGACCTATCACTTTTCAAATTCTACAAAAGTGCGGGACATATGGGGAAGGACGCCTTACGTGGTGGACCAGTGCTTGCCTAGACATCCTTTGGTACTGTTAATTCAGGAGTCTCTCTATGCCCTCTGCAACAGTGGACACTCATTGACCTTCGTTTGGACCCCAGGACATGTCGGGATACCAGGCAATGAACTTGCTGACTACATGTCCAAAATAGCCACTAGTAAACGAACTCTGGAGCTTGGCCTGCTGGAGACTGACTTGAGATCGGTCTTCCGCCGCAATTTTTTCGCGATTTGGGATACTGAATGGCGCGCCCTGAGTACACCAAATAAAATCCATGCTATCAAGGAGATGAAGAATGTGTGGCGGTTATCCATGCGAGCCACTCGCAGGGTATCTGTTGTAGTTTGCCAGCTCTGCATTGGGCATACGTGGCTAACACATGGTTACCTCCTCCATCGCCAGAATCTACCTCGGTGTCACCTTGTTTCCCATATGACTGTCGTCCACATCTTGCTGGAATGCCCAATTTTAGGTGCTCTGCGGCGGACGTTTAACTTCCCCAGTACCCTGTCTTCGGTGTTGGGTGACCGTGCCTCAACAGCAGATTTAGTTTTAGGTTTAATCGTGAAGGTTTTTTTTATCGTACCACCTACGGGTGAGCATTTGGCCTTCTCTCCGAGACCTCCATTCTCCCTCCATTTTAACTCTCTGTCACCCTTTCTTAGCATTTGTTTATCTTGGTGTTCGTCTTTTCCTTACAGGTGTTCATCTCACCTTCTCTTTTTTGGATGGACGTTTCAGTGTGTTGCAGAGTGGCTGGCTCATCATCTTTTATTCTTGTGATCAGCTAACCCAGACCATCTGCTTTATGGTTTTAATATCTTCTTCTACTTTTCCTTGTGGTGTTTGTTTTCCCAGTTTTTCTGTGTTCATTCGATTCGTTTTCTTTTTATGTGTGGTTCCCCATTCCTTTTTCCCCCTTTCACTTCCCAGACGTACTTTGGCTATCATTTTATCTTGAGCCTTGTTTGTGTCTGTAGTTTGGTTCCTTTACGCCCCAGACCAACCAACAAAACAATCAAAAACAACCTCAGAGCGATTACAAACGAGACGTCGTCCTTGTCAGCTTATGACGCTGCTGGCACTTCTGGACGTTTCAGTTCCTTATTTACGTTTTAGATCCTCTATAAGGCCATTGTGGGGTTGAATTCCCATTTAATGTGTTCATACCCCTCTGGAGTGCACCACGACCACAAATTTTGCGCACGTGTAGGGATTGGAACCACTAAGTACTGTTCAGAATTATTCGACGAAATTGAACGTGATACGAAGCAGGAAAGGACACTTTGCTTTTTCAAGCCCTCCTGTTTCGCGCCCTACTCTGGCGAACAAATGAATTGAATGCTAAAGGGCTCCTCTAAGATAACCTAGTTTGGCAAAACTCTCGAAAGTGTCTGGTCAACTTCTTCTAGAATATTAAAAATTTTATTTTACGGAGACAACACGTGCGGTGGTCGTAGACGCTTGCAGGCAAGCAACCCCTTGACGTACCTTCGCCTCCAGTTGCTGCCTGCAGGCACGTAGGACTCGTTTACAGGTTCCCTGTGTAAACGTACACTTTTAAAATTCTCAATAAAGGTGAGTGATTGTCAGAGATAGTTCTGTTGCACTGTGGAGTCTTAGAGGGACCCGTTTTATTCATGTATGTCCTGCTACCGCATTCACAGCTACCTTCGCTGTTCCAGATCACGTTAAAATTTCGGCTAATGATTTTAAGCGGTCCCTACAGGTTCCAATCAGCACATGAGAGCAAACTTGCGATCACATTCAATGGGGATGGAGCTCCGCAGTGTTCTTAGAGAGGGGCTAAAACGTCCTGGGGTGCCAGCAGCGTCAAAGGTGGTCAAGATTGTCGTGCTGTTGCTCGTCGCAGTGAGAACTGCCGTTGGCGACTGTGAAATATGCGGGAATCAACGCCACAGGGAAAGAGCTGATTTCATTGACGTCTTTAATACCATCTCTTCAGTTCTTTTCGTATTGATTCTGGGCGTCGGTGTGTATGAAATCTTTTCCTCAGACACGTAGAAGACAAGTGCGTTATTTCAACGCTAGATTGCGCCGAACTGACTCCATCGCAGAGGAGTCAAAAGAATTTTTTTTTAATATAAAAGAAGGTGGAAGGGTTGAAACATGGGTAAAAGGTGGTGCTACACATCGTGTGACACATCCTCACTGGCGTTGGGCAGAATTGTGGAGAAATGTTTTGCCAATGTGACATTATCAACGCATCTTAGAGCTCACGTGAACTTTTGAACTGTGGCCTTTTCCCGCGTGTGCCGACACCTAGCTGTTTCGGCATTGTTGAACCCAAGGGTGGCGTTGCAGTGCTTCACTCTTTTGCATCTTCAGTTCAAATGGTTCAAATGGCTCTGAGCACTATGGGACTTAACATCTATGGTCATCAGTCCCCTAGAACTTAGAACTACTTAAACCTAACTAACCTAAGGACATCACACAACACCCAGCCATCACGAGGAAGAGAAAATCCATGACCCCGCTGGGAATCGAACCCGGGAACCCGGGCGTGGGAAGCGAGAACGCTACCGCACGACCACGAAATGCGGGCGCATCTTCAGTGAGGAAGGTTTTAGGCATCCATGAGCCAAATTTCAAATGTCACCATGGGAGACGTTTACAGGGTTTCGTAAAACATGTCCTTTAATTGTGTTGCGCAATGTGTCTGATTGTAACTGTTGTGACACCGACTTGCAGCCTTTGTGACATACTGGCCTTCAGCCATGGAAGGTGACCAGAAGTACCTATACTTCATGCGAAACTAGTACGTCAGTATTTCAGGGACACTGACGACGTCGCCAAAGGCGGAGCACTGTGTTGCACGTCACTCGTCACGTGCAGCCAATGGGAAAGATTACTTAACATAGGTGACTTTCCGCAGCTGTTAAATATTTTAAGAGAAGCCTTTTTATAGCCATCAGATGCACACATATAACTATATTCTTTACGGCTTCCGATTTCTATAACCATCATCAGTGGAAGAAAAGCAGTACATCAAGTGGATCAAAATGCGTACTTCTCATAAATGACTCATCACCTTACCAAATGCACCCATGTTCCTCAGTGGTATGTACAGTACGCCTGATATGACTAATGTCAAAAACCACAGGAAACATGTCAAACTCAGTCTATAACAGACTGCCCAAAGACTGCTGACTTGCCACCATCCTTACTCTTTGTCTATCACTTCGCTGCCGTCAGTGCTTTACAACTCATATTGACAGCTGTGATGATGATGATGATTTTCTCCTCGACTTGGACACCGACTGTGACTTCCCTGTTCAAGTTCTGGACTGCAGGCTGATGTGCCCACGAAACCGAAGATTCAGTCTAGAAGATAGGGTTGCAGGTGAAGTAGAACAACAAATTGATGACGTTGACACTGTTAGCGTTTGCTCCCTTCGAAAGGGCTTTTCCCCGTGCTGTTTCTGGTGTCCACATCTGATATACTCGTATGTCTCTTTCCAGTTGCTGCAGTATCGTCTTTTCATTGCATTGCTACTGATATCTTTACGAAGCAAGTTGCTACTAATTGTTGACAGAGGGAACTTAGGATGCTGTTTCTGGTTTTGAAAGACCTTTAACGCACATACTGACCGCCTATGTTACGCCTGTCACTCTCATCTTCCTACTGAAATACAGATTTAGGTAGTCTATGCTCACTTGTTTGTGGGTGTTTATTTCAGATAGAAATCTGTGCCTTGCATTTCTTGACTGGAGTGCGTTGTTTGGTGTACGGTCGAGTCATTCATTAAATTTGCATGATGCTTTTAATGCAGAAGTTGACCAAATATTTGATGTCATTTCTGTACAGTCACGAAGTCTCGGAGGTATTTAGTGGAATTGGCAGAATTGTTGCCTCTTTGCCGACTAATTTGGTCTTGAAATGAAATCCTTTCCTATGGTGAAGTTACGAAAGCCGGCAGCAAACTTCACAGTGTGAGCGTGTTCGTCGCAAAGAATCGTGCGTCCCAGATACCTGAGAAATTTAACATTTGATGCTGATAGTCGGATACTTATAATTTTCGACACACTTATTACTAGACATAAGCTCCAACACGATGTATTCATTCCTTGGAGGTGCTGCCAGAGCCCTGTCATTAGAATATCTGAATGTTCGACCCAATGAATATGTTGAGAGAATTCTCAGTGCATTGTCCATCAAAACAGCAGGAAAAATTATCATTGCGTATTTTTGTATGATGTTGCTTGATAAATCCATTGGAATGAAAGGTGGTCATTGTTAGGTAAATAAAGCTTCTCGTTCTAAAATAAAAAGCAACCTTCGCAAAAAACAGTGATTTGTAAGGAAAGTGAACCGTCCCTGCCGTGGTATATGTTTGTAGATTTTTGTAGAAATTTTAGATTACCCGTCGTTGTCCGTACGAACGTTTTGTGGAAGTTTATCGGCTATGTGGTGTCTTTAATCTCTGCCCCTCTTTTTACGAATTATCCTTGATTACCACAAATGTGAGGGATACCGTTTTGATACAGGACGTGAATTTGCCTCTCTCTCTTCTTATATAAATACCAAACGCAGTGTTTGGCATGTCGTATCTGCCATGGTCGTACTGTTTGCGTTCCCTGAGAATCTGGCCGCTGTACATCGAAAAGTAAACACAGGATCCAGCAAACGCTATTCGAACGCCACCTTGTTTACGCTGATTTCGTGCTTGCTGTATTCGCTGGAACATATATGTAAATGCTCGTATAATGTTGGTAAGCAGTGAATTTCTCTCTGAAAATGCGCAGCCATGTGTTATTTGATTAGTAAGTGTTTTCCTTCGGAGAGAAGTTTTTATGAAGCCAGTTAACTATTTTTAAATCTCTTACATTTCGCAGATATTAAAATCACCGGTGTTCTTACGAGCTACAAAAGGACGTAGTTTCGGTTCCATCGGTGCATGTTTGCACAACAACTGGAAATAATCGGGCAAATCTTCAGCAGCAGTTGTTTTTGGAATGTTTGGCTTAGCGATGAAAGTAATGACAACAAATTAAGTTCAGATTTCTCGCTTTTTAATAATGGAACGAGCCTGTCATTTTTAAATTTATTGTCATTTACAATGGTTCGTTTGTTAGTAATATATTTAGAGTGTACCCAAACAGAGCTAGGAAGATACATCTCTGATTATTATTCATGAAAATGATATTCCTTTGTTACTGATTTGAAAATTTCAGGTATAAACTCTTGTGGATGTAGATTGAAGGAGAAAGGATTGTTTCTTGTAAAACTAAATCTTTCACCGGTGTATTTTAAGTTTTTATTTACGAAGCGGTTCGAAGGCTTTGCTTCATCTTCAGTTTGGGATTGAAGCATTGATCCTGGGAAACCGACAATGTCGAATTATCAGCAGCCCTGTGCATCTGCATTGTGTCCTTTCATCGAGAAGACTGCATTTCTATATGACAGACCAAAGCGAGAAGTAGTGGCAGAAATACTGTTTAAGTGAAAGACACGTAACGTATTCTGGAATCAAGAGGCCGGCCTGTGCCATTTTAAGTAATTTATGTATGCTTCAAGCCTATAAACTCCTCCCGCACAGGTCATGGAAGCCCAAAGGTACCGACTGGTCGCCGTGTCATCCTCAGCCCATATGCGTCACGGGATGCGGATATGGAGGGGCATTAGCCCACCGCTCTCCCGGCTGTATGTCAGTTTACGAGACCGGAGCCGCTACTTCTCAATGCTTCAATGCTTCAATCCTCAGTTTGCCTCACAATGGCTTAGTGCACCCCGCTTGCCAACAGCGCTCGGCAGACCGGATGGTCACCCATCCAAGTGCTAGCCCAGCCCGACAGCGTTTAACTTCGGTGATCTGACGGGATTCGGTGTTACCACTGCGGCAAGGCCGTTGGCAAGCCTATAAAGACTATTAGATATTAGCATGTTTTTCATGTCTTGCTTAAACATGCTTAATATTTGTGTTATTCACCTCTGCAGGCAATTTGTTAAAGATTACTTTAGGTTCACGTTGCCTATTTTTCTGATGTAGTTCGTTGCTATGCCTTTCTATGGAAGCTATTCCTATTTCTAGTTTCATAATAGTGAAATTACTTGTTGATTACTGAAAATTAACCACGTGATTTAAAAATAAATCTTTCACGCGGCAGTGTAGTGTATGTTGTTTTGGTACTTCCTGGTAGAGTAAAGCTATGTGTCTTATCTGGTCTTGATCTCGGACCCTTCCCTTTCACGGAAGATGTTCTCACAGACTGAATAACCCCGACCTGACCCATGGTCCACCCTCCCAGCTTCATTTCTGTCCCTATTTTAAGAAACTCCGCTCCTAATTTCCTAACTCCACAGAAGCTCTCTGATAAAATTTGCTGGACTAGCTCGCCTGGAAGAAAAGGTACTGCTATAGCCACAGCCTGTTGGGTTGTTTCCAGAAACTTCCACATTGTAGTGAGTTCCAGTCCCAGTCTAGTACATAGTGTTAATGTATCAAAGTTTCACCGCGGGGCTTACTCTACAGTGGAAACATTCTTTCAGTTAAATATTCAGCTTATGACTGTGACAATGGTATACATATACGTCTAACGCCTTGCAGGTTCTGCCGGATTTATTTTATCGTGGACTTTTACCATGTTACAATTATTATGGGAAACAGATGAAACCCGAAATTTTTGTTATTTATTAATTTACTTATTTGCTAGCTGACAAGCCTGAAATTGCTCAAGCATTCATTTTGGCAGATCTCTATTAGAAGCGTATTCTTATATATACTTCTGCAATAGACTTAGTGTGAGTCCATTCCGCAGAGTTTCTGTAAGCTGGGGGCAACTACTTCGGTGTCTACAGCTCGAATTTGGAAACGTCTCTTTAAACCGGCTAATCATAACTCTATAGACGATTATTGTTTTCGCTTCAGCCGTTTGCGCTTCGCAGTTGAAAGCTGTTAAAAGCACTGTCTGGTTTCTACGATTTCCTTAACTCGAATCGACTGTAGGAGTGACTTAGTAAGAGTAGTTAAGAATAAATGTATTAACACTCCATGGACGACGTGTTTATGAAGTCATATCTCTTAAACTATGTGTCGTACAATGGTTTATTTGCGTAGGTACATTCAGCAGCATATGTGTATAATTTCTGCGAAATATATTGCGGATACAGTTAGTAGCAACGAAATTCAAACGCCATGCATGGTGCGGTAATTTTTCACGCATCTCATTATTTATGACATCATGTCTTCTGAATTATGATAGGTGGGGGTTCTTACCCTCACACCGATTCTTGCCTGACGCTGAAGAATATGTGTGTTCAATTTGGCTGAAATCGGTTGAGTGGTTTAGGAGGAGGTGTGGAACATACATGCATGCATACACCCTTACAAACATCCATTTTTATAGTATATATGAATTTGTTTATTTTTACATTGTAATTACCTGCTGTTTGATTTACAATAGCGGGTTACGGAAATGTTTATAAAATATGAGATGTTGTAGAGCATGCAGAGTACTTGAGTGAATAATATATTCCTATTGTCGCTGTTTCAGCTTACTTATTCTTGGTATGCACTCAGTTATAATTAGTGAATTACCTATCCCTAGACATCGTAGAGCGGGCCTCCACCGCCAAACACACAAACGAAATATTTTAACATTAAACTTTAGGAAAAATAATGAAATATAATTACCGTCTACTACCAATACATTACTCCTACAAACGAGCAGAGGTCTCGGAAGGGCTCGAATACCACAAGTCATACCGTTAAACTACAAACTATTCCTAAACAACTATATCATATCAATAGTATCAAACGTGATGTGGTAATATTGATGTCTAGCAGAGCCCGTTGGGTCTGGTACTACACTATTGAAATACCAAATGCTGTTAATAAAGTCACACAAAAATATAACGAAGTGTGATACTTCCAAAGTTTTGCATTTATAGACTACATGTTCATGGAACCTTCAGAGCACAAGGGAATCAAGTCCATTTTCAGTTATTATTGACTTATTCTTCTCTTAAGTGCTATATATCAGGCTGCTTTCAAAACATAAAAGATTCATGTCTAGACACTGTAAACAAGTGCTGTAGGACTGGCAGTACTGTTGATCATGGAGGGAAATAGACTATTGTTCAGACCTCAGTGGGAACATGTCCACTGTCACAGTTTGCATCGTATGTTTATTGGGTGTGTGGGATCTAATTAAAGTGTACTGATGGTTATGAGTGATTCGTCCGAATATATGGAAGATAACTCATGGGAATATCAGCGTTATAGCTTAGGTAACTTAATAAGTACTTTGTAAATTTGTTACGTGAGAATTAACTAACGAGTTAATAACCATCCTGCACTGTTGAGCTTCTGTCTGTGAGAATATTTTATGGCTCTTTCACGGTAACTGTACGTTACATTTGCACTTTTTATTTTAATGCAGGGAAGGATACAGCTGCTGAAGAAGGTGGTGCTTTTGCAGCAGCAGACAATAATGTCTGCAATTGGAAACGAGCAGAGAGCAGAGGAAGAAGACGTTTTCGCCGTTCTGAGAAGCGGGAAGGGAGTATTAGGAAACGACAGCTTAAACTACAAGGAACGGCGTCAGAATTCCAGCTAAAAGCCTTCCTACTAACGGCTCCAGCTGCAAGCCGCAATGCCACGACCAACGTAAGCTAGAAGAGAGATAGATTTCATTTCTACTGAAAACTCAGTGATTACAGTCAGCACATCCAACTATGAGGTCCCAGAAAGAGTTTATTCCGCAAATTCTTAGAATATAAGCCTCAAATATTTCTTAAGGATTGCAACGTAAGCTCTACATATATTGAAATAATCTTATATTCAGACTCGTACCGACCACAGCAGGAAATGTCATTGTATATCATGAAGTGATGGTAAGACTCGAGCGTGAAGTCACAGGGATTCATCAGAAATTCTTCGTATCAGGGCATTCTTACTTGCCTAATGACAGTGACTTTGGTTTAGTGCAGAAGGCCAGTAGGAAAATTTTGCACATATATACACCTAATGGTTGGATGCGTATCGTTAGACAAGGAAAGCAAATGTCCCCCAGATCTGAGGTCACTGAAATGAAATTCTCAAACTTCTGAATCTTGGAGAAGTCAGTAACGAACAGAAAAAAAAGTTCGATTGATACCACATCAACTGGCTGACTGTGAGACAGTTACATTGTGAAAGAGAACTCCTTTAAATCTCATGTTTAAGCTGCCTCTGAATCCTGATGTGGAAGACGAATGTAAGCCCGTCCATCATATTACATGCTTCCTTCACATCCAGTAGGACCATCTTTCTAGCAAAATATTGATCAATAACACAGGCGAAGACAATGGAATGGTGAGTTCGATACCACATATTGCATCCTTGCATCACAATTTTTTCGATAACTACCATGTGGCGCTGCCACAAGAGTGTCTTCAGCTTTGAAAGGTCGGAAGGACAAACTTGAATATTTTTTCCCTGAATCTGAATTGCATAACTCCCCATTAGAGAATGTTTGGTACAAGCAGACACAGGGAGTAAAATGTAATTATATATTCAAAAACGTATTTTGTTTACTGTTTCCTTAGTAAAACGTGAAGACTAGAATAAAGAGGAATATACAGGTGCAATACTTTTCAGTACACATAAAAATCCAGCTCAAAACTTTACTTTCCTGTTCAAGATAGCTTGTAATTGCACTCATATTTACCATTCTGCAGTATGAGAACATGTTATGCAAAAATCTTCTATCACTCAAACATTTTATAATGGCGCAAACTACGTCCTCTAATTAATTATCCAGTAAAAACTGTGTCTATTTTTCTCAAAGCTTTCTTATTGTAACTTGATTCCACTGCGCACTGAACGCCCCATGTACTGATTACAGAATTCACTGTAAGTTCACGTATTAAGTTGCCTTTTGTATATTTCTGGATCATCAGATGAGTGTCCTTCGCTGTTGTCCCCTTTCTTCTGTACTGTAGAGTCTACATCTTCTTGAATATCTATAGCTGTAGATCGGGATCTCCTCCTCAGAGATGCCTATTGAATATCTACAGCTGTAGATCGGGATCTCCTCCTCAGAGATGCCTAAAGGAAAGGTTCACTGTTGCCATCGACAGGTTCTTGTGGTCGTGCAGATGTCGACGGAACAGCGGAATCTGCATTAGTGTGTCTGCTTCCTGTGATGGTAGTTTGATGACTGGAAGTATCCGGCATTTCTCCCACATGTTCCATATTGCACCACCTGTTGGGTGATGCACCGAAAGCTCACTCTTCTTGCACCTGAAAATGTCTTGCCTCGGGTAGTGTGGTCCGATCTTCATGACATCTTCTCAACTCTGTCATTAAAATCTGGTTTGCTAACCTATTAGCATTATAGTACATTTCTTTATCGGAGGCTATTATGTTTCAGTTCTTATTGATTTCTGTCCTCTCAGCATCGTGATTGGGGCGTTTGAAGAATGTATATTCCGGAGTGCCTTGTACACCAGAAGCACGTAAATCTTTGTTCCACCTCCCCGTCCTACGTAGGTATACTGTTTATAGACCATGTCCCCTGATATAATAAGTCATTCCCCGACTGGGGTCAATATAATCCATCTTCACTCCTCCCTTGGTGGTTGGAAAAATCTCATGCACAGCTAAATACAAGGCAACACGCTACTGGCTGTGGCTGGGAAACAAAGTTAAGATTAGCAACTAAACGTCGAAATGGTGACAGTATTTTTTTTAAATAAATTTGTGTAACAATGGTTACGATAATGTCGATTGCAACGTTTTATATGACTATGAATCCCAGCCAAGAAATATAAATGAGATAAATCTGAATTTTTCGTATTCTCCCTTACAAGTCTCGACTTAATGTTAAAAAAACGTTTCCGGACTAGATCTGCAATCAATGTGGATATTCTGTGAATTTTCCTATCTAGGTCGAGTGATACATATATTTCCTTGTAACGTTGTTCGGCCGCTGCCATCATAAGATCTGTAATTAAGATTAAATGAAAAAAAGAATGACAAGTGGTGTTGTACATTATCAGGCTAGAGAAAAGAAAAATTAAAAATTTACAATTCAGAAAGTTCAGTTCCCAAAAATTGGAGGTGTGAAGCAACGCTAGGTACCGCTATTAATGGAATCAACGCCGTAGCGGGTCGTCAGCTGGCGCGAAGAAATTTGAAAAGGTAGAGTTGGCGCTTGTGTGGGAACGATGCTTTCTTCTTAATTTCATGCCATACTTACAGAATGAAAGGCATTCTTTGAAATTACAAACACTGAAAATTAAATTATGAAACACAATTTAAAATGATATAGTTGCATATTCATAAAATTAGGTTTCCGAATGACAGCTGTAAGTTCAAGTGGAGGTCAGCTAGACACGACAACTAATATACATTATGTATGGTTTAAAGTCATATGTGTCGACAGGGTCACAAACGACGTGGTTCTGGAAAGAGCAGATGAGAAGAGAAACTTGTGGAGTTTCATTGTTAAAAGAAGAGTGAAATTCACAGGCCATCTATTAAGACATAAAGGACTCCTGAACACAATCATAGAGGGATATGTCGAGGGAAAAAGACCAAAAGGAAGACCACGGCTGAGGTACATGGATCAAATCGTGAAAGATGTGGGATGTAACATCTATAAAGAAATGAAGAGAAAAGCCGAAAGACTCACAGAATGGAGACAAGCTGCCATTGTAGCTGTTGCAAACCAATCCTTGGATTGACCACTACAGAAGAAGAAGAAAAGCCATATCTATATACCAGCGGCATAATCATCAGAAATAAATATATTTTACATTGTGATTATAAAGGTTCTTTTTCTACTAAGAAGTTAGTGAGAACAGTAATAAACTAACAACAGTGCGAGCGGTCTGGCAACGCTGTGTTGTTCCCCTCGTGTAGACCGGTGTGTTCATCCCTCCCAGGGGCTCAGTGAGACTATCAGCTCCATACAGCCATTAGACGAGTTTTGAGAGAGCCATCAGTGAAGTTACGTTTTTGTTGTGTATTACGAAAATGGAACAGCGGAATTTAGAGCAACGTTATGCCGTCAAGTTTTGTGCTAAACTTGGGTAAACCGGGAGTTTGACCTTTTAAAAGTCGAAACAATCCTTTTTGGGGACATTTCTTATCACGAGCACAAGTTATCCCAGGGCAAAAATTATACAAGTGGATACTGCACTGTGGCAACGCTCCATGTCACACAACCACCTCCATCACAGAATTTTTGACCACAAGGCGTATTCCTGTTGTTCCACAGCCTCCTATTCACCTAATCTGAGTGTTTGTGACTTTTCTTTTCCCAGAATGGGAAAGACGTCATTTTGGGGCATTGCAAATTATTCAAGGAATGTGACTGACATATTAAAGGGCCTACCAGCTGAAGGCTTTCAGCGCTGCTGCCAACCCAGGGAACAATGAGTCTGCTGAATGGAATTACTTTAAAGCGGACAACATTATTGTTCAAAAAAATAAAAATCTGTCTCTTTACTTTTCTCACACACTTCGCATAATGTGAGTCGACAATTGGCGCCCCGCCTAAGCATAGATTCTACTGGTAGCGTCACTAAACATTAATTTTAAAGTTCTAAGTTTTAGTGAGTGAACTTCCTAAAATTTTTGGACCTTAATTTTTCATCTGTTGTACTCTTATAATGTAAAACAGACAGCAGTCATTCTGCTGTATTAAGCGATCTGGACGGCTCTCTTGGCAAAATAAGAACTAAGTCATTTCCGAGCCGCGGATGCTAGTGTCAGGTTCAAATATTTGTGCTTCTACATCCTCCCTGTTAAGGAAAACTGTACACTCAGGTGATAAAAGCCATGAGATACATCGTAATACGAGGGTTGTTCAGAAAGTAAGTTCCGGTCGGTCGCGAAATGGGAACCACTGGGAAAATCCGGCAAAGCTTTGGACAGATGTGTTGGGCAGTGTCTCTAGTATGTCCGTCGATCGTGTCGCGTCGCTCTTTTCAGCTCTGAGTGGACAGTGAGCACGTAAAGATGTGTAGGGAATAGCGTCTCCCGCCAAGTATGAGGGCCTGGTTAAATCTCCTGTGTCATGCAGCCCGCATAACACACTTTTGAGCAGTTACTTCTTCATGCCAATTCTCAGCCGCCCACTGCACGGGCAATGAAGACGCTCCTACACAGTTTCTGATAAGAAGTGTTTGATGACCCACAATGCAGTCCGTAATGGGCTCCCGCAGAGCCTCATCTCTGCTCACAAGAACCGCTGGCTATGAACACAAATTTCTTCCACAAGCAACGAGCTGCATACCAGTGCAGATAACTGGCCGAAAGCACAGGCGGCTGCTTTCTATGACGAGGATATTGTAAAGCTGATACATCACTACGACAAAACTCGAAGTTGGAGCGGCGACTATGTAGAAAAGTAGGTGGAGAGTGTACCTAACTGTTGCAAATAAAACGTTTCTGGTTTTCACTGTGATTTTCCATTTTGTGAACGATCTGAACTCATTTTCTGGGCAACCCTCGTATAGTGTCAGATCTCCTTTTTCCCTGCGCGGAGCAGCAGCCTGACGTGCCACGGACTTAACACGTAGTTGGAAGACCCCTGGAGGAATCCTGAGCCATATTGTCTCTATGGTCGTCCATAATAGCGGAAGTGTTGTCGATGCAGGATTTTGTGCATTCTCGATAATGTCTCATACATGTTCGACGGGATGTGTGTCCGACAATCTTGGTCGCTCGAAATCTCCAGAACGTTTTTCCAACCAATCGCGAACAATCGTGGCCCAGTGGCATATTTGAGAACCTTAAGTCCACGAATGGCTGCAAATGGTCTCCATGTTGTCTAACATAACTATTTGTAGTCAATGATCGGTTCAATTGGAGCAGAGGATCCAGTCGAGTCCGTGTAAACACATCCCACACAGTTATGAAGCCACCACCAGGTAACACAGTGTCTTCTTGGCACCTCGATTCTGTGGTTTCGTGGGGTCTGCGCCACGCTGCAACTCTACCATCAGCTCTAAGGAACTGAAAAACTGGGCTCACCTGACGAAGCACAGTTTTCCAGTCGTCTAGGGTTCAACCGATGTAGTCACAAACTCAGGAGAAATGTTGCAGTTGATGTCGTCTTCTGACGTAAACCAGAAACGCCAAATTTCACTACACTGTCCCAACGAATATGTTCGTCGTACGTCACACTCAGGTTGCTACTTTTATTTCACGCGTTGGTTGTCTTTTATGACTGGTAACTCTACGCAAACGCCGCTGCTGCTCTCGGTCGTTACGTGAAGGTCGACTGTGCTGTCTGTGGTGAGAGGTAATGCCTGAAATGTTAACAGAATCTTCCGTCGGTTCTTGGTAGAATAACATTATAATAAATGAAAAGCACCAGTTTGCTTTTGTTCTACAATATTACTTTTATTGTTAACCGGTTTTCGGCTTAGAAGGCGTCTTCAGACGTTTACTGAGTATTATCACCAAACAAGTTAAATGTTAGCAAACAGTATTGGAAGAGAAGTAACACATCTAGACTGAAGTAGAAACATACAGTAAGTAACATCTTTGCAATGAAAAAGTAAAAACTGAGCAGTACATAAATAACACTGGAGTAGGCAGGAAAACTTTTAGCACAAAATAGGAATAGCATGCCTACATGACAGTTTCTATTAATAAACAAAACTAGTAAAATAATATAAAATTAGCACTAGACAAGGCTGCATCAGGAGGTATGAAACATGGAGAGTGATACACAACCAATTAAAAGAAGACACAGTTATCAATGTAAATACAGAATACATAAGGAACTTAAAAAATATCAATAAGACAAACAGAAATAAATAAATGCTGGAAAATGGAGGTGTTTGAGTGAACCTACAGTTTGAGAGCGTGGTGGTACTGCATTTTAACATTAACATTATAATCAAAGCAGTGGCTGTGTAACAGTTTTCATTAAATAAATGAGCAAAGTAAAATATGAACAGTATTTGATGAGACAACTACAAGGGGTGTTAAACATGGACAGTAATACAAGTACCAGTTAAAAGGAAGCATTAACTATTGAAACTACACTCTATGCGGAAAACATAGACAACTACAAAAAATCAAAACAACTTAATAAATAGAGGAAAATGGGAATATATATAGGAAGAGAGAGCGTGCGAAGTAATGAACAACAAAGATGATTATATGAAGTTTAGGAGAGGGGAAGTGTTGAGTTGTGTCTGGTCATTTAGGATGAGATCTGGACTATGAGCAAGATGTTTGTTAATTTCCAGGGCTTCCAGCAGGTTGAGCTTATGGCCTATGCTAAGTGAAGTACATGGGACACTGGCTGGTAGTTGTGACCCTCACTCAGTACATGCTCAGCAAATGCAGAGTCTGAATTGTGGAACCTCCAGCTGCGTTCATGTTCAGCCAGCCTAGCTGATATGTCTCTGCTTGACTGACCAATGTAAAATTTGTCACAATCTGAACAGGTGATTTTGTATACCCCACTGTTGGCTAATAACTGGGTCTTGTCTTTGCTATTAAAAACACACTGGGCTGTCGTGTTTCTGACATAGTAGGAAAGCGTATACTTGCAGGATCTCAGTGCTTTGGCTATAATCTGTGATACCCGACCTAGGAATGGTAGTGTACAGCATTTCTTGCAGATAGTGGATGGGGAAGCAGGTGGGGCATAGAGGAGGGGTATAATTTTCCGTTTTTGTTTCCTGTGCAAGATGTGGTCAATAAGAACTGGATTGTAGCCGTTGGCTGTGGCAATAAATTTTATTGTATCTAACCCTGCTTTAAAATCATCTCTGGACATGGGGATAGATATAAGACGGTGTACTATTGAGTGGAAAGCTCCATGTTTGTGAGCTATACGGTGTTGTGAGCAAGAAGGTATTACTGTGTCTGTTGTTGTTGTTTTTCTGTAAATTTGGAAACAATGTGTGCGTGTACTGACGTCAATGGTGAGATCTAAGAAGTTTATGGATTTGTTGCCAACCTCCATAGTGAACTGGATATTTTTATGTTGACTGTTTAGGTTTTTCAAGAATGTGTTGAGTTGTCTTGTAGTACCAGTCCACATACACAGGACATCATCTACATATCTAAACCAGTATTTGATGTTCGCACTCAATGGTTCTGTTTCCAGAAAATTTTGTTCACAATAGTGCATAAATATTTCAGCCAACAGTGGACTAAGAGGGCAACCCATAGCTAAGCCTTCTAATTGTTTAGAAAGAGTCCCTTGGAACTGGAATTAGTTCTGTGCGAGGCATGTCTGTGTGGCCAGTCTCAAGTCATTCAAATCTACAGGATTGACATTAGACTTGTGCATCAGCTCTGTCAGAATATCAATGTATTCTACCACTGATATGTTAGAAAACAAACTGCTGACATCAAAGGATACTAATTCATCACTGTGTGAGACAGACATACCTTTTAACTTGTTTACTAGGTCCGCAGAATTTGAAATACCATGCTTTGCCTTCCAAGTCCTTCCTAAAGATCCTACTAAATTGTTCAAAGAGGATGTTAAATATGCAATCAGTTCATGCAAAAGCATATTCTCTGAATCTGAAGGAAAACTCTTAACTAATATGAACCCAGTGCCTCCTAGAACGTATGGGCTTCCAAAACTGCATAAAGAAGATGTACCTATTCGTCCAATTGTATCATCATTCACTGCTCCATCTTATAAAGTAGCTAGTAAATTGAATTTCCTAATTAAGAGCACGACTACATTCAAACCAAAGCATGCTGCTTCAAACTCTTGATAACTGTCTCTTCTTTTAATTGGTTGTGTATCACTCTCCATGTTTCATACCTCCTGATGCAGCCTTGTCTAGTACTAATTCTATTTTATTTTATTAGTTTTGTTTATTAATACAAACTGTTATGTAGGCATGCTATTCCTATTTTGTGCTAAAGGTTTTCCTGTCTACTCCATTGTTATTTATGTACTGTTCAGTTTTTACTTTTTCATTGCAAAAATGCTACTTACTGTATGTTTTTACTTCAGTCTATATGCGTTACTTCTCTTCCAGTGTTGCTTGCTAATATTTAACTTCTTTGGTGATAATACTCAGTGTCTGAGGATGGCCTTGTAAGCCGAAAACCGGTTAACAATAAAAGTAATATTGTAGAACAAAAGCAAACTGGTGCTTTTCATTTATTATAATACCCGAAGTATGGTACTCTCCGCATATTTCGGAATATTAAATTTCTTAACGATTTCCGAAATTGAATGGCCCATGCGTCTAGCTACAACCACCGCTTCGCGTCAACATTTTTTTATTTCCCTTCGTGCGCCCGTAATCACGTCGGACACATTTTCGCATGAATCGTTTGAGCACAAATGGCAGCTCCGCCAATGCACCACAATTTATTATCTTTTGTATGCGATACTATACCGCCTTATACGCATGTGCATATCCCTGTCCCATGACTTTTGCCACATCAGTGTATATGTAGGTGTAGATATGGGATCAGAAATAAGAACGCTAAATCCTTCGTGACAGATAGATCATTACGTCTAGAAGCTGGGAGTTGCTCCTGCATAAATAAATAGGCGACCGCTCCATTCCGCTGCGCACGTACGCCGGAGTGGAAGAGAATATTTTCATTTCTTCTAGACAGGCGACAGACCTGCACGTTGAGAAGTCCCTGTGGGTGTCTCGCCCCGCGCCACACCAGAGCAGGCAATACGGCTGCGCAACAGCAAGACGCGCCGGAGTCACATTTCCAGAGACGCGGCGACACGAGAACGCAATATCTGGCTGGCGCGGCGCGCCGCCCGCGTGAGCACCGGGCAGCCGGCGGTCGCCGCCTGCGTACACAGCGTGGCCGAACTTTTCCAGCTTGTGCCATCGCGTATGAGAACCAGCAAAGACTTGTGAAACATTCTCGTAAGGCGCCTACACACCTTAAATTTAGCTGAATATCCTTCAAATCAAAATCTGCACAGTGTCTGAAAGGAAGACGTTTAGGCTACGTTTACTTTTTCCCCCCTTCGTTCCGTTCCCGGCTCTGTCGTTCTCTGCAATTTTCGCGACGAAAAACTGATAACGGGGAACAGGGGAAGCAGGCCTTTAGTGTGTGGAATGGCTTCAGCTCTGTTGCTTCTTCAATTACACTACTGACCATTAAAATTGATACACCAAGAAGAAATGCAGATGATAAACGGGTATTCATTGGACAAATATATTATACTAGAATTGACATGTGATTACATTTTCACGCAGTTTGGGTACATAGATCCTGAGAAATCAGTACCCAGAACAACCATCTGTGGTCGTAATAACGGCCTTGATACGCCTGGGCATTGAGCCAAACAGAGATTGGATGGCGTGTACAGCTACAACTGCCCATGCAGCTTCAACACGATACCAAAATTCATCAAGAGTAGTGACTTGCGCATTGTGACGAGCCAGTTGCTCGGCCACCATTGACCAGACGTTTTCAATTGGTGAGAGATCTGGAGAATGTGTTGGCCAGGGCAGCAGTCGAACATTTTCTGTATCCAGAAAGGCCCGTACAAGATCTGCAACATGCGGTCGTGCATTATCCTGCTGAAATGTAGGGTTTCGCAGGGATCGAATGAAGGGTAGAGCCACGGGTGTTAACACATCTGAAATATAACGTCCACTTTTCAAAGTTCCGTCAATGCGAACAAGAGGTGACCGAGACGTGTAACCAATGGCACCCCATACCATCACGCCGGGTGATAAGGCAGTATGGCGATGACGAATACACGCTTGCAATGTGTGTTCACCGTGATGTCGCCAAATATGGATCCGACCATCATGATGCTGTAAAAAGCACCTGGATTCATCTGAAAAAATGAAGTTTTGCCATTCGTGCACCCAGGTTCGTCGTTGAGTACACAATCGTAGGCGCTCCTGTCTGTGATGCAGCGTCAAGGGTAACCGCAGCCATGGTCTCCGAGCTGATAGCCCATGCTGCTGAAAACGTCGTCGAACTTTTCGTGCAGATGGTTGTTGTCTTGCAAACGTCTCCGTCTGTTGACTCAGGGATCGAGACGTGGCTGCACAATCCGTTACAGCCATGCGGATAAGATGCTTGTCATCTAGACTGCTAGTGATACGAGGCTGTTGGGATTCAGCATGGCGTTCCTACCTGCTACAGTCATTGGATCTCGACCAACGCGAGTGGCAACGTTGCGATACGATAAACCTCAATCGCGATAGGCTACAATCCGACCTTTATCAAAGTCGGAAACGTGATGGTACGCATTTCTCCTCCTTACACGAGGCATCACAACAACGTGTCACCAGGCAACGCCGGTCAACTGAGGTTTGTGTATGAGAAATCGGTTGGGAACTTTCCTCATGTCAGCACGTTGTAGGTGTCGCCACCGGCGCCAACCTTGTCTGAATGCTCTGAAGAGCTAATAATTTGCACATTACAGCATCTTCTTCCTGTCGGTTAAATTTCGCGTCTGTAGAACGTCATCTTCTTGTTGTAGCAATTTTAATGATCAGTAGCGTATTTCTTGATTGCGTGTCGACGTTTCTTGATTTTCTTCACTATTACTTCAGGAATCGGGTCAGGCCACAGAATTTTCAGTCGTCTTTTTCCCAAGATTGGAATGTATACCACGTTCCATATCTCAATCTCCAGGAAGGTTCCGGTAGCCTTAATAGAAGTCAAAAGCTCTTCATTCATGCAGACGTGTGCATAGTGTATGAGCGTACGTTTCATGTAGAATCGAGCAACATACTGATATTGCTTCCTCTCAAGTACGTTTCTCAGAATGACCAAAATGAGAAATGCAGAGAAAGTGGAGTCCATGTGGACATTTACCGACATTCCCGGGAAACCCAAATTAGCAAGGCGTTTCTCTTCTACCATTCGCTCACAAACTACTCTCCCAAGCTCTCCTTACCAAATTAGAGCAACACAAGGAATGGAATGCAACCGAATTCAGCAAGGCTTATCTTGTGCATAATTGATGCGGAATGATGATACTGGATTGACGATACCATGGCGCCGTCAACCTATTAGCATAGTGGTCACGTTCGCATACTTCAAAAAGTCTACAGTTCGATTTACTGCACCGCTCTCCTTAACGTACTAAATGAATATTGCGTGCAAAACAAACTAACTAACTTAATCCAAGACTTTGAAAGATAACCTCTAATTCACAATTAAAGAGGGAGGAAATCCGCTAGCATTTTTACATAAAACCAAGCATAACGGAGAGTGATGGATTTCTCCACTCCTTCTCAGTCCGATGCCACATATCAAAATACGGCAGGAAGAAATATCTGTAAGAAATATTGGAACAAAAATTAAAGGGATCTATATCAAATGTTTTTCAATTGCCGATGACGAATAATATTTAAGAAGCATAACACTCAATCCAGACGCGCCCTAGAAAGTTTCGTGTGATTGCTGTCAAGACTGGTCTGCCTATCTATTATGAGATTATGAGAAGACATTGTATGAGGAACTCAAACATTCAGATTTTGTATCCCTCTCGACGATATGTGGCAATATCATTCAGATTACTTAGGTGAAATTGTCGATGATAAAGTGAATATTGAAACTCGTGCAGAGAAAAGCCTTAAAACCAAGACATGTCATCTGGAATACACAGTAAGAAGTCTCTTTAACGAAAGCCAAACGTGGCCTAGCCGTTTTAGGCGCTTCAGTCTGGAACCGCGCTGCTGCTACGGTCGCAGGTTCGAATCCTGCCCCGGGCATGGATGTGTGTGATCTCCTTTGGTTATTTAGGTTTAAGTAGTTCTAAGTCTAGGGGACGCATGACCTCAGATTTTAAGTCCTATAGTGCTTAGAGCCATTTGAACCACTTTTGAAAGCGAAACTACGCCACTGACAAATAGCCGTCCCCCTCAGAAGAATTGGACGCCGTTGAGACACCATCAATAAAGGAATGTCACCGTCGCTGAAAACCGATATTGGGGAAAACTTTCGGATACCCAAGACGATATCTGGATGCGGAAAAATTCGGAAACATTTTATACCCGGACGGAATGAACAAGTTTTATGGAAGGAAAAGACGTCTGACATTTTATGGGCATAAATGGACGACACGTAACTGACCAAAAAAAACCGTTAAACTCATAAATGATACTAGAAAAACCAAAGTGAGATGGCTAACTGACAACCAGATAGTGTCAAGGAAGTGGCTGTTGAGCCACTGAAAAGTACACAGACTGCACAAAAACCGTAGAGGTAGATCGGCAGTCCCAGCTTCACACCCATACAACTAAAAGAGAGAATTTGCGCTCATCTGGGACCGCTGTGTCGTATGTATCAAGTAATGACAGTATTAGATTATGAGACTAAAGACGCTGCTGTGTTTGATTTTGTTGTTTATTACTGTAGGCTTGTTCCAACATCATTCTCATCTTCAGGTTATATCAGGTGGTCTTGATATACGTGTGACACCGATATCTCAGTTTCTGTCACATTATCGTATAAGTTGGCTCCTTCGAAGCCATAGATGTTATATTTTCTGTTGGAGCAGTTATTTATATAGCTGCTGCATGACGAAACTTACGTCGCTAACTCGACTGTCAATACAGCTGTCACGAAACGCCATAATTAAATAAGCTTTAATAATTCGACAACTACAAATAGCTAAAAAAAAAAAAAAAAAAACCACAAGAGCTCCAACAGCCTCCAACAGCCTCAAAGGAGCAAACTTAGACCATAGTGTGGCAGCAAGTGGGAGCCTACAGCGTTACCACAGTGGTAACACCGGTTCCCGTCAGATCACCAAAGTTAGGCGCTGTCAGGATGGGCTAGCACTTGGATGGGTGACCATCAGGTCTGCCGAGCGCTGATGACAATCGGGGGAACTCAGCTCATTTGAGGCAAACTGAGGAGCTACTTGACTGAGATGTAGTAGCTCCGGTCTCGTAATCTGACATACGGGTGGGAGAGCGGTGTGCTGACCATATGCCCCTCCATATCTACATCTACACCCAACGGTGTGTGGCGGAGGGCACTTTACGTGCCACTGTCATTACCTCCCTTTCCCGTTCCAGTCGCGTATGGTTCGCGGGAAGAACAACTGTCTGAAAGCCTCCGTGCGCGCTCTAATCTCTCTAATTTTACATTCGTGATCTCCTCGGGAGGTATAAGTAGGGGGAAGCAATATATTCGATACCTCATCCAGAAACGCACCCTCTCGAAACCTGGCGAGCAAGCTACATCGCGATGCAGAGCGCCTCTCTTGCAGAGTTTGCCACTTGAGTTCGTTAAACATCTCCATAACGCTATCACGGTTACCAAACAACCCTGTGACGAAACGCGCCGCTCTTCTTTGGATCTTCTCTATCTCCTCCGTCAACCCGATCTGGTACGGATCCCACACTGATGAGCAATACTCAAGTATAGGTCGAACGAGTGTTTTGTAAGCCACCTCCTTTGTTGATGGACTACATTTTCTAAGGACTCTCCCAATGAATCTCAACCTGGTACCCGCCTTACCAACAATTAATTTTATATGATCATTCCACTTCAAATCGTTCCGCACGCATAGTCCCAGATATTTTACAGAAGTAACTGCTACCAGTGTTTGTTCCGCTATCATATAATCATACAATAAAGGGTCCTTCTTTCTATGTATTCGAAATACATTACATTTGTCTATGTTAAGGGTCAGTTGCCACTCCCTGTACCAAGTGCCTAACCGCTGCAGATATCCGCAACCAGTGACGCCCGTGGGTTGAATGTGACATGTCGGTCTGTACAATTGGGCCTTCATGGCTTGTTCGGGCGTATTTTAGTTTTTTAGACAGCAACTGCGACATCAAAGTCAAATGGATATCAAGAGCACCTGATATAATATGAACATGATAATCACGCCGAAATAGGCCTACATTAGCAAACAATATAATCAAACATAGCAGCATCTTTGGTCTCATAACATAATATAACAAAAGAAAGGAGTCTAGAACAAGGACTTTTCAGTCGGCTGGCGACCCACAGTGATTATACGGTTTGAAAATGATTTGTCATCCTGCTCAATCACGCTAATTTCAACGAAATTACATATTTTGACCAGTATCGACCATCCGCGGTCTCCTGGATAATTGAGTCAGCAAATGAAAGACAAGTTGGGCTAATTACGTCCAAATTAAAATACAGTAAAAAAAAGTCATATCGTAAAAACACATGTTGTTGTTCAATTACACCACCGCGGAAACCACATTGTCAATAAATATACTTATATGAGGAGGGCTCTGTATATAAAAGCTGATATCCTGATGGGGTAATGACAAGGTTTTCATTTCCTATCGAAATATTTCAATAAAAAAGTATTCAAACAAATTTAAAAGAGGGTAATACTTCATCCGTTAAAATGTACAATGCTCGATTATGAAACTTGCCGTTATCACAGATGTGACGAATCAGTAACATACAGGCGCATTTCGATACAAGTATGACAGTACGTCGCTAGGTGACTATGTCTGTAGCTGAGTGATGAGCGCGGCTCCGAGGCGGAGGACCCGGATTCGATATCCGGAATCGCAAGTGATTTTCCCTTGGTGGGAGAACTGGAAAGGGGTGCGGATGATGCAATTGGAGGAGCTGCTTGACCGAGTAGTAGCAGCTCCAGGCCACGAAAACTGAATATGGTCGGGAGGGACGTTTTCTCACCCTACACCTCTTCATACCACCTCCAGTGCTGCCATTGGAATGGGGGGACACGGCGGCTGGTCGGGGCTGATGGACTCGGAAAGACCTGTGGCCAGGAATCTGCGCCTACGCTAGTAAGTACCCACCTAACCTTAATGTTCTTTAAACATGCTTTAAAATTTCATATTGTGTAGGATGTATCTTAAATATTATTGCTAAAAGGAAACACTGAAATTATTTAGGACTTCTAGTGTACATTATTTCAATTCTGACCACCGTAAGGCACTAAAATATGGCGTCGTGTTCGACACACTTATTCAGTTTACTGTCGACTGTTTTGTAACTCGTCTCGGGGTTTAGTGATTAGCGTCGGGCTCAGTTACTGATTGGTTCAAAACGGTTCAAATGGCTCTGAGAACTATGGGACTCAACATCTTAGGTCATAAGTCCCCTAGAACGTAGATCTACTTAAACCTAACTAACCTAAGGACATCACACACACCCATGCCCGAGGCAGGATTCGAACCTGCGACCGTAGCAGTCCCGCGGTTCCAGACTGCAGCGCCAGGACCGCACGGCCAGTTACTGAATGGGTCGGAGACTTTTTTCGCTCGAGGACTGATCGTTACTGTTGTCCTAATTATTTCAGCTCTTCTATATCGACTCGAAAGTCGTCAAAATGGCGTCAAATAGACCTGAACAAGGCGGCCGATCTACTTGGAATGGGGTCACCAAGCCAACAATGCCAAACTATCGTTTCATTTTTTTGATGACAGCATTCTCGCTCAGACCACACGAACAGGCCTGCGGGCAGACTCGACCCGTCCCGTACTCGCTGCGTTTACATGCAGCTCCTGCCGTCAGGTGAAATGATGCGTGGTTATAAAATGCTGTCAAAATGTTAAAACATGCGAAAACATTGTCTTCATTTAGCACTTTATCCGGGACTTTTCTTTTAGCACACATGTCCAAGAGTATTCTTTTACCAACTCTGGGCAAGATTTTTCAATTTTCGTACCTGTTAATAAAGCTACTCTTTTCCTTACTAAGATGAAGTCCCATGGCTGATTTCTTGCTTTCCTACAAATGAAGGGCTTACTTCAATAGTGGTGCAAGTCAATTTTTGTTCATTCTGAGATACAGAGTCCTAAAGTTAAATGAGCGCTAAAAAATCTGCAGTTGAGATACCAGAAATATTCAAGGACATGGCTTCTTGCTAGAGATGAACCTTTCTTCCTGTTTGTTTCGACCATTAATTTCAGAAGTATTATAGATAGAAAAGTGGAGGTAATGGACTTGTACCACCATTGAAATAAGCCCTTCATATGTTCGTTGATTAAACGTCGAAGGACAAGCCACTTTATCCTACGTCTACATTTACATCTACATACATACCCCGCAAGCTAGTCTATGGTGCATGGTGGATGGTGCCTGTATGGCGGAAAGTACAGTGTACCATTACTAGTCGTTACCTTTCACGTTCCATTCGCAAACAGAAGTAGGGGAAAACGACTTTCTAGGTGCCTCCTTACGCGCCTTAATTTCTCGTATTTATCTGCGTGGTTCTTACGCTATAAGTACATCGGTGGCAGTAGTAGTTCTGCAGTCAGCTTCAAATGCCGGTTCTCTAAAATTTGTCAAAAGGGGTTCCTCGAAAGGAACATCGTCTTCTCTCCAAAAATTCCCATTTGAGTTCACGAAGCATCTTCGTAATACACAGCCGGCCGGAGTGGCCGTGCGGTTCTAGGCGACACAGTCAGGAGCCGCGCAACCGCTGCGGTCGCAGGTTCGAATCCTCCCTCGGGCATGGATGTGTGTGATGTCCTTAGGTTAGCTAGGTTTAAGTAGTTCTAAGTTCTAAGGGACTGATGACCTCAAATGTTAAGTCCCGTAGTGCTCAGAGCCGTTTGAACCATTTTTTTTCGTAATAAACACATCTTGATTGAACCTACTGGTGGAAGATCTATCATCACGCCTCGGAACTGCTTCGATGTCTTCTTACAGTCCCACCTGCTAGTGTTCCCAAACACTCGGACAGTACTCTAGAAAGTGTTCTAAACGAGATCTTCCTTGTAGATGAGCTAGATGTTCCTACAAGTCTCGCAATAAAGTGAAGTCAACTATTCGTCTTCCCTACTACCGTCCTAACACTGTGGTCAATGGACAGCGCCTGTATTAGTAATAAAAGGATCCTGGGTCTCGGAATCGAAGCCAGCCACTGCTTAAATTTTGAATAAAAATGGCAAAAGTGGCGACCGAAGGCGTCAGGCATAAGAAATCACCCTCGTTCTGCCAATGGCCTTGTCATTGAGGATGGAGGAGGAGGCAGAGGTGCAGTGCACTCTGTTGTCCTTGGGAAGGGGAAACTACCCCTAAAGGCGAAGAATTGCAACGATCAACGACATGAGGATGCAGGAGGCAACGGAAGCCACAGTCTGAAAGACACATAATGTATACCCACCGGACATGTGATAGAAAAAGTATCATGTTCATCTCTACATTGGCAAAAGATTTCGGATTCGGCCCCATTCGTATCTATGGGTGTGAATTGCCCAAATGGGGTGGGGGAGGGCGGGAACGCGATGGATTGCCTGAAAAAAGAAGAATAATCAACGAAGGGATAACATTCTGTGAGTCAGAGAACCTGAAATTGAAGGAAGAGTAATATCAACAGCAGCAGAAAATGGTATAACGTGTGTACGATTCGTTATCAATGTCCCAGTAGGGCGGAGAATTAGCTATTGTGAACAGTTCAGTGATAAGATTGTTCACTTCAGATACGATAGCAAACCAAGACCGACAACGATAGTTCAGGTATACATATCGGCGTCGTAACCAGAACATGAAGGAACAGAGAAAATATGTGAGGAAATGGAAGAGTTATTTCAGTATCTAAGGGAAATGAGAATCAAACAATCATAGGGGACTCAAACGTGGTTGTAGGCGATAGGAAAAAAAAGGGTTACAGAGGAGTATGGAATTGGCTGTAGGAGTGAGAGAGGAGAAAAACTAATTGAGTACCGAAATAACATTCTGGATTGTAAAGCGTACCCAAGGAGCAGATACAGACACAGACAGAAATACAGTAATGATGAGGAGTACACTGTAGTTTGCCGGCCGCTGTGACCGAGCGGTTCTAAGGGCTTCAGTCCGGAACCGCGCTGCTGCTACGGTCGCAGTTTCGAATCCTGCCTCGAGCATGGATGTTTGTGATGTTCCTAAGTTACTTTGGTTTAAGTAGTTCTAAGTCTAGGGTACTGATGACCTCAGATGTTAAGTCCCATAGCGCTTAGAGCCATTTGAACCAATTTACATTGGAGTTTAAGAGACACTTCCGGAAGAGTCGGTGTGAAAGGAAGTGGGGTACTGAAACACTGAGGAATAATGACATGTGCTTGAAGTTCGCCAAGGATGTGGGTACTACGATAAGGAATACCACAGTAGGCATTTCAGTTGAAGAGGAGTGGACGTCTCTAAAAATGCTAATCACGGATGTTGAAAGGAAAAACATAGGTACTATGAAGGCAACTGCAAAGAAACCTTGGGTAGCAGAACAGATACTTCAACTGATCGACGAAAGAAGGAAGTTAAAAAAAAAGGAAAACGGCTCGGAAATAACACCACTTAAGAATGAAATAAACGGGAAGTGCAGGGTAGCCAAGTCGAAGTGACTGCAGTAAAAGTGCGAAGAAACCGAAAAAGCAGTGCTCGTTGGAAGGACCGACTCAGCACATAGAAAAAAACCTTCTCTGAAATTAAAAGCAATGGTGAGAACATTAAGGGTGCTATGGAAATTCCAGAATTCCAGATTAAATGCAGAGGAGAACACAGATAAGTGGAAAGAGCACATTGAAGGACAGTATGTGTGGGTGACATATTTGATGACGTGACAGAAGAAGAGATTAGAGACGATGTGGAACAGTATTAAAGGTAAGAAGAGCTTTGGAAGACTTGAAATCAAATAAGGCAGAAGCAATGATAACATTGCATCGGAATTTCTAAAATCATTGGTGAAGTGACTATTCAAGACAGTGTGCAAAATCGTAGAGACTGGCGATATACTATCAGACTTTCGCAAAAGTATCGCCCACACACATCCGAAGATAGCAAGAGCCGATATATGCGAAAACTATCGTACAATAAGCTTAACAGCTCATGCAACTAAGCTCGATGTGGGTTATGTGACGATTAATTTGGTATCAGGAAGAGTAAAGACACAAGAGAGGCAGTCCTGTCGTTGCCTCGATAATGGAAACAAGACTGAGGAAAAATCAAGACATTTTCATAGGATCTGTCGACCTGGAAAAAGTGTCCGGCAATGTAAAATGGTGCGTGTAAGACAATGTAAAACGAGGCAAGGAAGCTAAAGCTAAAGAAAAATAATATAAAATATGTACAAGAGTCAAGAGGGAACAAGACTGGAAGACCAAGTACGAAGTGCTTGGATTAAGGAGGGAGTAAGACTGGGATGCAGTCTTTCAAATCTGCTCTTCAATCTACACATCGAATAAGCAATGACGGAAATAAATGAAAGGTTGAAAAATTTCATTAAAATTGAGGGTGAAAGGATATAAACGATAAGATTCGCAGGTGCCACAGAAATCGTCAGCGAGAGTGACGAAGATTTACAGGACCTGTTGAATGGAATAAACAGCCTAAATAGTATAGAATCTTGGTTGAAAGTAAACCGAAAAGACAAAGGCGTAATAAGAAATGCGGAAATGAGAACAGCGAGAAACTTAATACCTGAATTGGGAATCACAAAGTAGGCGAATATAAAGGATTTTTCTACCTAGGCAGCAAAATAACCCATGGCGAACGGAGCAAGGACATATAAAGCAGACTAGCACAGCAAAGACGGAATTCCTGGCGAAGAGAAATCTACTGGTATTAAACGTAAGACTTAAATTGAGTAAGAAAGTTCTGAGAATATACGTTTGGAGCACATCATTGATGGTAGCAAAGTATGCTCTGTGGTAGCACCTGAAAGAAAGAGAATCCAAAGCGTTTGAGATGTGGCGGTACAGAAGTATGCTGAAAGTTAGGTGGACTTATAAGATAAGGAACGAGGAGGCTCTCCGCAGAATAGGTGAAGAGAAGAACATATCGAAAACACTGACAAAAAAAAAAGGGACAGGATAATAGAGCACATGGGATCAAATTTATATGATGCGTCTCCATTGTATGTCATAACTATTTTCTTTTTATTTTCATTGAGTTTTCTTCGTTGAGTTTATTACATACTTTTATTACAGTTAGCGGATGATAATTATGAGCAATGACTATCTGTTGGGGTGTTCTAACTTCTTTCTTGTTGGACGTCATAGAATTCTGTCTATCGTCTCGTATGCAAGGACACTTCTCTTGTATGGTCATTAAAAGAGTGGTTTGTGCAATGGTGGAAGTGAAACACGGTATGTGTTTTATGTCGTGACATAACATTATGGTACTGTATTTTACTTTCAACGTAAGGTGCATGACATCTAAATTTTAAAACGTAATAGTCTTGTAGATCGGCGAATAGCCGTTACCTGCGAAAACCGCTCATTTGATTGCAATTAGTAAGACTATGGTGGACAACATATTTTCTGAAATAACTATGCATGTGGAAAATCTCTTAGGCAATTGTACGACGACAGACACATAGTGCCAGGATGAAGATGTTTTGGGAAGATGAAAACAAGTAAAGCTAACAAGTTCTTTTACGTGCTTCTTAAAGGGTGAAACAAAAAAATGATAATAAATATGTGATTCGGTCGAGAGATTTATGGTCGCTCAACTAGGAAGTATTTTTGGTGCACACTTCAGTGTTACCCATTCCCTGTAGCTTCCTATCCTGCAGTCCTGCATAGTGCCTCCCCTGGTTGGAGCTATAACTCGCCGCGGCACACATCAGCCATGACAAATTTATACGCGTAGTAGGCCGCCGTGTCACAGCAAGTTACGGCCGCGAAGAACGGCCCAGCAACTTGAGCGAGCCACCTCGCTCACCCCTTCCTTCTGTCGCTAGCTTGTTCCGTAATACAAAGTAGTGGGGGTGGGAGAGGGGTGGGAGAACAGGGGGGGGGAGGGAGCACACGAGCAGCAGGCGAGAGCGAGGGCACTCTACCAGACCAGCGGGAGGGGCGATTCTCTCTCTCTCTCTCTCTCTCTCTCTCTCTCTCTCTCTTGTGGCCTCCATCTTTTGTTCCTCTGCTTGTGAAAACTTTTACATGGTCGCTGGAGAAAGTTACCCTTGCCGCGCATTCGATACAGTCCACAAAAAACTTTAGAATGACACCTGTTTCACAGAAACGGAGTTACGAGTAACTGCCGCTTTCAGTCAAAAGTGTCATTTGCAGTATCAGATTAACTTTTTTTTCTTTCTCCCAAAACACAGCGGCTTATTCCAAAATAATGGGCTCAGGGCTGAACCAGTGCTGTGGATCCTAGCGGGGTGGTGGGGAGGGGGGGGAGGAATTTTGTGGTAAAGAACCTGGAGACATCAACATATTAGAAAATTTTTCAAATTAAAAGCCAGTAACTCAAATTTTTTTTATTATTTAATTGTTTAATATTTTACTATATAACTTGTATTTCAACGAGATGATGAAATTGAAGGAAAAAAGGGGAATTCCACTTCATTTTTTAACATTGCTATGAACAATTATATTTAAAAAAATAAGACTTTGAGATCCATGCCCATGCAAAAATCAGTAATACAGTTTTAAAAATAGGTCGCACCTGTATGGCCAGTGGGAAACTCTAGAAACCAAGGTTCAAATGGCTCTGAGCACTATGGGACTCAACTGCTGAGGTCATTAGTCCCCTAGAACTTAGAACTAGTTAAACCTAACTAACCTAAGGACATCACAAACATCCATGCCCGAGGCAGGATTCGAACCTGCGACCGTAGCGGTCTTGCGGTTCCAGACTGCAGCGCCTCTAACCGCACGGCCACTTCGGCCGGCTAAAAACCAAGAGTTCGCGGAATCAAATTCTCAGGGACCGTGGAAATATTCAGTTTGCCTTTAATGTAGGCTTCTCCTCTCAACAATACGAAGAGTCACCAGGAACGACAACGGGTTCGGCATCCACGTTAAAATGTAGAGTGCCCTTTCATCGGTTGGGAAGAACACATTACTTCCTTCCACATACGTCTCGTGAGAATAATTACGAGGGAATTCGAGAAATTCGAGCTAATATCGAGGTTTGCAGACAATCATTTTTGCCACGCGCCATTCGGGAGTGGAACAGGAGAAGTGGGGAACACGTAGTGGTGTCCAAAGTACCCTCCGCCACGAGCCGTCAGCCTGCTTGTGGAGTATATACAGTGTGAACCAGAACTCAACCGACAAACTTTCAGAGGTTGTAGTATGGACCAAAACAAGATAGAAATGTATAGTAAACACAGGATCTAAAATAAAGATCTATGAGCACTTACTAATGTTGGGTAATGTGAAACAAATCTCTTGTAATCTGTTCTACTGCAATCGCTTTGCTTTCCATATTGTGGGAGGAAGTAGTACGGACTAACGCAAGAAAGAAAAGTCCACTAAAAATGTGGTCTAAAACGCGTACCTTAAGAGTGATAGTAATGGAAATCAGTACAAAGGCACGGAGTTTTGTAGGAAAATTGACACTGTGTGTTCAATAGTTACGCACAGTGTATATACAATAGTATGAGATCTAGTATGCCTACAGATGTAGTCAGATGGTATCGAACCTGATATCAGTAATGGAGTACACAGCAAGACATCATCGATTCGTGTCGCAAATGGTGGAACTCGGTGTAAAGGCAGTCGGTTCTGAACGCTGTTAGAGCGCGCGTACATGCCTTTACTGCAGATAGGAAAGAGACACCATTAGTGACCGCGTGTTGCGTTCATAAATCACCATTGTGGCAATGCCACATTGAAAACAGTTACCACATGATGAAAAAGTAAAAATCTGTGCATACAACGATGTATGAGTCTAACTTTCAAGTCACCAAAAAGTTAAACCGCTCAGTGATTGATAATTTCGTTAGTCTGGGCGCACCACACGGACGCAACGGAAAATATGAGCAAAGCAGAAAATTATATGAGGTATCAGAATGATTACTTTTCGCAAAGAAAGAGTTACAAAACCATTATTCTATTCAATTTGTTGTTGATTTATAGTTTTCAGTAACTGCCAGACGTGTACAACAAATTGTGTCAAATGACAAACATTTTGCACTCAAGAAACGACTGCAGAACCCTGCTGCAACACCCAGACATAAACAGGATAGAATGTAGCTTACTGAAAAATATACGTCGTGCACATAAAACTTGGGATAAAGTGACCTTCAGTGACGAGAAGTAGTATAATTTAGATGGGACAAATGGATTTCACTATTATCGGTATGATCTGATAACAGAGCACCAGGTAAGAATGAGCAGAAATTTTGGTGGTGGAAGCGTTACGATTTGGGTAACCTTCTGCATTAAAGGTAAGTCAGTCATTGCTTGACTGAACACTAGAGTGGACTTGTACAAGCAGACGGAGATGCTAGAGACAGAATTGTTTGGAATGTGTGAGGACCTAGGCGACGAAAGTCTAAGTTTCACCAAGATACTACTTCTGTGTATGTTTCTGATGGAACCAAAAGGTAGTTTGGAAGTAAAGATATCGATGTCTTGCCCTGCCCAGCACTTACCCCGTGGAAAACGCTTCGGGAATACTTGAAAGACGTGTTTATCGCAATGGAAGGCAATTTGAGGCCACGTGTGAGCTGAGAAAGGCGATACGAGAAGTGTGGGCTAAAATTTCATTGCAAGAACAACACGTACTAACCAAATCATTACCAAAGAGAATTTTTGAGGTGAACAGGAAGATCGGAGATTGGACATAGTACTAAAAATGCAATAACACAAAAGGACAATGAGTGCCTTAATACCAATTTCCATCCAGAAAATGCAAACGCCTTATTTTGTTAGTGTTGTTATGATAGGAACTGTCTAGTACCGTGATGATTGTTTATGTCGTATATGTATCTACTACTATTACAATATATTTGATACATGTATGGTTAAGACTATCTACTGACTATTTCGCAGGCACTCTGCCTTTATACCGACTTCCACTACTGTCTGAATACTTGTTCAGTAGAAACGATGCGATTGTTCCAGTTGGCGGAACCTAATCCCAGTTTGCCTATTTAATGGCTTCCAGGGGCAACAGAAAGTTGGTTTTCAATGTTTCATGTAAATAGTGGTCGTGATAATGTACTAATTAACAGACACAAACTTATGTGAAAGATTCAACGCAGTAAGACAACTATTACAGTCATAAACTGTGTACATATCTTGAGGTACCGCAATTCACCGTGCATACACAGTGTCCCAAAAAGGATTTGCATTCTTTCAACTTCGATACCTTGAACAAAAATAACAAAACCTACTAATTTTGAAGTCACATAAGTGTTCACGACATTACTGATGAAGTTTCCCTGTTAAAGATGTCCAAATTGTCTTCCATCAACAGCAATACAGCGTCTGCCACGCTGCGGAACAAACAGACTTACGTGTGTCATAGTTGTCATTGGAATGGATTCACTGGCAGTCGCCTCTCTCATCTCATCTAGCGTACGTGGTTTTGTGGCGTAGAGGGTGTCCTTTAAAGTTCCATACAGAGAGAAATCTAGCGGGTGAGGCGTGGCGCCTTTATATCACTCCTGTCTGGAGCCTGCGTATCGGGAGAATGACACATGCGTGCAGAGTGACAGGTGGTATGAAGCGGGTTCAGTCGAGTACGTAGTTCTAACTTTTATCCCGCAGAGTTCAGTAACGGACAGAGACATTCAAGAAACAGGACAAGAGAATGTTTTTTTGAATTGTATTGTTTATTTCTCCAAGGTTTTTTGTTTATTTATGTTTGTACTGTTTTGTATATGTTTTAGTAGTGTGAATCATGCGTGAATGTGGTTTAAAGTAAATATGTAGATCATTGTTATACTGACAAACGCTGTACGAACTAGCGTGAGAAATTTTTACGACAGTTTGAAAGCAGACGACAGCTAATTTTGTACCAGAGTATGTTAAGTAAGTTTCTGGTAAAATGAAAGCTAATTCGAGTGCAAATGAAAATAGTTAACGACGTAAAGTATAAATACAATATCAGAATGTTAAATATTTATTTTTGAAAAAAGTAAAATTCGAAAGTGTGTTATTTGTTGATTGGTTAGTCATGAAAAGCGCAGACTAACTCGGGAAAATATTTTTCTATTGGCCTTAAAGAAAATCGACCAATCAGAACGGAGTATTCTTAGAGCGTCTTTTCTCTTGGAGACAGGGAATGCTTACAGCACTCTAGGTAGTCGGAGAAGAGCCTTTCAGTGGTACTGACGTGTGTGGTATGAGCTCCGAAAGAAGGTATAGTTTAGTTTGCCGGTTTTAGCTGTGCTACATGCCTCAAAAGTGCTTTAGAATGAAGGCATATTTATTCTGTTTTTTTTTTTTTTTTTTTTTTTTTTTTTTTTTTTTTGAGAAAGTACGGGTTTTGAAGTAGTTTTGTGTATGACAAAAGACAGTAATTTCGCGTGACATATTGAGCAGATCGGTGACCAAAAACTTGAGTGCATTAGACACCGATAAACTTAATAGTGTGGCGAGCATTTTCATTTAAGTAGAATCCGCTTTTAGTAGCTGTTTAGATTTCGTGAAATACATTATCATAAACTTGCTAACGTGATTGAAAGGGTCTGTGCATGATCGTGTTAAGATTAGCACGGGCTTGACAGTGAACGTGTACATTTCAAGGTTTTTTCGATTTTTCCCGATTTTTTAGAGTATTTACGTTGTATGCAACTTGGTGCGAGTCGCAGTACGGTAGGTTTCTGCTCGGCTTCCCTACCGGCGATCTACTGCGACGAGTTCACAGGTAGGTGCAGGTAAAAAGCCAGAAAAGAACCGTGCCACCGTACGGCGTTAGATCGGGAGATCTGGGTGGAGACTCAACACTCCCTTGTCGGCGTATCCACCTCTCAACAAATGCTTGATCCAGGAACTGCCGTACGCCACGATGCTAATGTGACGCAACTCCGATTTGTTGGGGATAAAAAGGCAAGGGAGGGGGGGGGGGGGGGCGGGCTGAACATGGTAAGGTACTTAACACCTTTCGCTATTCCTGTAAAAAAGAAAGCTCCTAAATGTCCTCATACATACCACATTACACTAATAATCCAGCACGATCAACAGCTCGACAGCTCGAACCTCAGTAACGTGGGGATTACCTCTTGCCCCGTACACAGATTGATGGTTCCATCCAGTTTAAACGACTCCCCAGCAGGCCAAACAATGACATTAGTCAACTGGTCACTATAGAAAATCCATTTAAAAAAAATTCGAGGAGTCTATCCGGATCGTACTTATTCACCTCGTGAAATAACCTGGGAATCTAGGGCTTCTACTGTACTTGCTTTAAAATTCGACGAACGCTTGGTTTTCTTGAATCCATTTTACGCGCAGTTTGCCCTTTGAACTTCCTTGAGGGTCTTGCGGAAGCTTTACCGCTGTGTCTATTCCTCTTTCGTCTATTCCTTTCTCGTCCGCTGCTGACTTCCTGCCGCACAATCCCTTCCTCAGATAACGCTCGCTTCCTTCCCTCTCAAATTCGTCGCGTAATTTCGTTAATGTTGCACGTCACGGTAGCGCAGTATCAAACTCTGCCAGCCATCTTGTCTGCATTTCTGTCATGCTCTCCACTTTCCAACAACTCTTTAAAATCCACTTTCTATGCTCCAAGGCCAAGTTCCCAGGTATTTTGTTATTTACGTGTAGTTAATTTCAACAGAAAAAAAACATAATAAAGAGAAATGAATGGCTGCACACAATAGTCATGAGAGCACCATATACGAGTAATAACAACTGAATCAGGTTATCATTAATACCTCTTCAGTTATTAAAGTTCAAAAAGTGTAAACCCCTTTCTGGGACACCCTGTATATACCCAGATTACATTCATCCAATATTTGAAAATAAGAGCACTTTATGACTTGCAACAAACTTTATCTTTGCACTAAATTTAATTTAAATTTTGTTTAATTTCAATCTTTTGCGAAGGTTTTTTTTGCTCGCACACTCGCAAAATGAGAGAATGAAAAGAGTTTTGTTATCTACTACATTTTCCCTGCTCATATAGGGGGAAAACTGCCGCATCAGGCACGGCGTTTTAATTTATTTCTTCTGAACTACTAATTGTATTTCCGACACTTTTTGCATACAGTGAGCTCTTATAGAACTGAATGTACCGGAAAAATTATATCATTGTACAAATCATGGTTCAGGAAACGTGACTATAAAACACTGAGATGCGTGAAGAACTAGCTTTTCCTTCAAAATATACTCATCCAATGTTTGATAATGGGATCACTTCCAACAAACATTAAAAACTGTTTGAAATCTTTTCGCAACTTGCTCTAGCCGGTCGCTGTCGCCGGACGGTCCTAGGCGCTTCAGTCCGGAACCGCGCTGCTGCTACGGTCGCAGGTTCGAATCCTGCCTCGGGCATGGATGTGTGTGATGTCCTTAGGTTAGTTAGGTTTAAGTAGTTCTAAGCGTAGGGGACTGATGACCTAAGATGTTAAGTCCCATACTGCTTAGAGACGTTTGATCCAACTTGCTCTCGCTTATATGGTTAACGTCAAAGTTTTACACGTTAGCGCATTTGTAAACTAATCTTACGTTTGAAAAACGTTTTATTCATGAGATTTGGATTCCTTAAAAAAATAGGTGAAATGGTTTCCAACTAAAACTTGCACGATGGTCGCTAGAACTTTCTATGCCGCAACGTCCCAGTACGCTATCTGTCACACGCTGTAATTTTAAGACATCAGTTAAATTTTCCGTAACATCTTGTTAGCGAATAAAGTTATCTGCAAATGGTTCTTCCAGGTGAAATTCAAGAACCTGCTCCTAGCGGTTTTTCTAATTACAATGCCACACATTTAACGGGGCACCGATGGGAATTTGATGCTAGTGCTAGGTTCGAGGCATGAATGCTTACTTCAACCGTATCAGATGTCCACTGAAAATTTAAATTCCTTGCTTTTTAATTTTATCGAAATTTCGGGTATAATTATTATATATCTGTCTTTTCAACAGAAAGCTCATATTCTGGAACATATCTACAAATGGTATTTTAATACACAAAAATTAAACTTCAGTTAATGTATTTGTAAGTATAACGTTCCTTTCGTACTGCCCTCCTCAATACCACGGTAATAGCACATATTTTCCACTTGTGTGCAAGACGTGAGACATCTTGCAAAACACACAAGAGGAAGCGTACCTTGCACTCTACTTGAGAGCCTACAAGATCATAGCAATTTACAAACCAAAAATTCTATTATTTTATTTGATTTTCGTTTGCGTCCACTCTTTTCCTATTTAGCAGTGACCAGACCCAAAATGCCGTTGTCTGTCACCGCAGCTGTTGTTCCCTTCCTTTGTTTAGGAAAGGGAACCAGAACTGGCGTAGGTGACATTTCTTCAAATAATGATTCGGCGCAACTCTTTTTCATATGTTTCGGCCTCTGGCTGCGGGCGGTGCGAAATCTGGCCCTTCGGAAGGTGCTGGGTCATCTAAATGAGGAACTTCTAGGAGCGTTTATCAACTGAGTACCTGAAACTGAGGAATCCTGTTCCGATATTTTCTGTGAATTATATAGGAAAATACCTAAAGCCTTAGAAACACAGCAAGTATTTGTTCAAGTTTCAGCTTTCTGCCACGTCTCTTCGAAAAGAGAACCAAACCTGAAACAGTGAAAACTTTCTTTCAAGATAAAACAATTCCTCAGTGCAAACGGTATTTCGAATGTCAGAAGAAACACCGATCTATGGGCTGAAGGTAATGTGTCGGATGAAGTGGCAGGTATATCAATATGATATCATGATTACCAGCCAGTTTTAGCATATCTGGATCAGCGCTGTGAGATTAGTGGCCATCTAGAATCAGTAACAATTTACCTTGTGATTTTCTTGGGATGAACTGCTGTCTCACCCAGGAGTTTACGTTCTGCATTAGCGGATAGTTTCAACGTTCAAACATACAAGCACGTTTCCCTGTTACGACATGCCTTTGTAGTGACCAGTCATGTATAGCTTTCCTTCAGTACCTGGCGGGGCAAAATTTGATTGAATTTTCTCATTTGGAGAAGACAGAAGGGACGATCAAAACCCAAGACTGCTTAAATATTTTTTTATTGAAGACAACCGGTTTCGACATATTTTGCTGTCATCTTCGGGTTTAAAAATATGTTTTTGTTATGAAACGTCTTCATTTTAAGTTGGACTTCACGCAAAGTTGTCATATGTGCAAATGGTCAAGTCCATAATTATATATACCACTAACAGATGATTGTTACGTCACAAAAAACACTGCACAACAATAGCACATCTGGATACATAACTTGAACATATTCTAAACATTGAAAATCCACCTTAAAAGGTGTGAGGTCCAACATAAAATGAACACGTTACGTAACAAAAAGATTTTTTACGACTCGAAGACTGACAGCAAACTCTTTCGAGACCGGCTGTTTTAAATAAAGAAATATGTATAGAATTTGGCTTTAGGATGTTTTTAGCAAGTAAAACAGATCGCTCCTTCTGACTTCTCATCAGAAAATTCAATCAATTGGGGCCTTGGCGGGCACTGAAGGAAACCTATCCGTTACCGGATATGCAAAAGAATGTGAACAGGTGTACCCTACACACAAAAAATTGGAAATTTGTCGTAAGATCTTTTGGGAACAAACTTCTGAGGTCATCGGTCCCTAAGCTTACACACTACGTAATCTAACTTAAACTAACTTACGCTAAGGACGACACACACACCCGTGCTTGTACCCTACGCACACCTTTGTAATAAGTTCACTTCACTGATGCAATGACACGTGCTCCTTTCCATATTCATTTCGTTTAACAACATGAGCAGTTGACAAACGATGGTGATTATAACTTTCATGATACACAACTGACTCTTTGACGACTTACATCAGTTCGTCTGTTTTACGTTATGTGTATCTGTGGTAGCGTTGTGAACTTTGGCTGCAGTTAACTCTGGTCACCTATCAACACGTTAAAGTCAGTTGATCTAACTGCTGTTCGTGGTACAAACCAATTTCGGATACAGCAAGATGGCGTTCGCTTCCATCCCTATCTTTCCCCATTTCTTATTCCTTCCATATTATGGCCATACACATACCTCAAGGTACTGTTCCTCTTATTAACATCCTCCCTACAACCTTCTACATTCACAGGGTGTTCAAAAATTAAATGCACAAACTGATAGGTATGATGACGGAGACAATGCTATACATATTTCTTTTTGTACCATCATGGATATGGGCCGGCCGAACTGGCCAAGCGGTTCTAGGCGCTACAGTCTGGAACCACGTGACTGCTACGGCCGCAGGTTCGAATCCTGTCTCGGGTATGGATGTGTCTGATGTCCTTAGGTTAGTTAGGTTAAAGTAATTCTAAGTTCTAGGGGACTGATGACCTCAGAAGTTAAGTCCCATAGTGCTCAGAGCCATTTGAATCATTTTTTTGGGACAGCGGTGGGCCAGTTATTTACAATAGAAGTTTTTCTTTGGTAAGCATACATATCGATAAGCAACAAGGTTCAGGAAATACATATTAAGTGAGTATGAAACGGCCAGGAGGTCATTGGGTGCAACTGAGAATAAACGCGTTGTAGTACTTTATTGTTCTGAACAGTATCATAATAAACATTCAAAAGGAGTACCATATAGCATCTTCGCACTGGCAGAACAGACGTAGCAGTGCGTCAGTGTTCAATGGAAGATGTGTGGCTTGGACTGCATGCGTGTGGCCGCTGCAAGAATTCTTACAGCAAATTTTGCTTCTGAGTGCGGAAGACTAGAATAAATAGACTTTTGTTTTCGAGTAGCCCCGTAGAAAAATACTAATGAGGAGGACTCTGTGGATTTAGAGCCAATATACAAGTCCTCCTGTGCCGACTGTCAAAAGTACGCGTTAATACTACACGTGCTGCTTTTGTAAAGTGCTTCGGGCCCCCCATCACGCTGGCTCAGTGCGAGCGTCAGAACGTCACAAAACTACGTACAGCAAATCGACTTTGGTGTAAGGAGGCACTTTTTATCTCCTTCAACACGGGTGTGTTTACTCACTAAGCGCTTACAGCACCTGATTGTTGAAAAGAGATATATTTGTTCTTCGGGCAACGTGCATTTGAAACCGAGACAGAAGCCAATAGACAGTTTGTCAACAAGTGGTCACGAGAGCATTAACAATTTTGATAAATGTGATGTTAGCGCCGTCATAATATATGTCAGCCTGCAAATTGAATTTTTGAACAATCTGTATGCTATCAAATGGACGTCAATACTTACACCCATACCCTAATATTCTATTATCCTGCTAAATACCTAATGCTTTCCCCTTCAAAAACATTTTTTTCCAGTTTAAGTCATTCAACTTTTAGTGAAGATGGCAAAAATGTAGTGTTCTTCTTTTAAAATCCTTTTTCATTTACGTGTTCTAAATGTATTCTCTTTCATTACCTTTCTCCGGCGAGTTTTTCCTGTTTTAATTTCCTTATGAAATTCATCTTTCTACAAATTTTAAAAGAATTTTTTATTATTAAGCCACCTTTTAATTTACTGTGTTTGCCTTTGTACGTATAAAAACTTTGGCTGAAGACCGGACTCATTGTACCGCTAATAGCCCACCCCTCGCTCATGAAGGTGCGATGGAAATGAAACAACAGTATAAAAATACAAAGTGCGAGATAGCCATAAAGTTATGACTGGATAGTGTGTAGAATATCTGATGATGGAAGACGTTTTGCGTAAGGTGCTTCCGATTGTAGACCTTGGCATTTGGTCATGGGCAGAACATTTTAGCCGTGGAATTTGGTGGATAGGAGACAGGGGTGGGGATTGCCATGTAACTGGAGCCATAGTGCAGGCCTGAATGAGCTCAGGGAAGTACTGTGTGCAGTGGAGTATCGGCCACTGAAGCGTACAGGCGGGTTCCGGCAGATAACGCAGCAGAAGGGGGCACTGTGTGAATGGGGGGCGACAATGGCAGTGTGATTGTAGCCGGCTTGTCAGAGCCGCCCTGAATGTTGATTGGCGCATTGAGGCGCCGTCGCTGCAGCGTCTTCCGCCCTCGAAGTCGCCTCTGCGGCTCGTACGGGTCTGCAGGGCTACACACGCCTGAATGACGGGCTAATGGTGCGCAAACGCGATCTGTGTGTGCAAGCACCTCGAGCGAGGGCCGGGGGCCGGGGGCCGGGGGCCGGGGGCCGGCCGAAGATCTGACGCTGTCCGCCCGTTAAGCTGTTATTGTGCTACCTCTGACGGCACGGACAAGTCCTAGCAGCTTATAATACGAAACGGTGGTCAGTAAGTAATGCAACACATTTGTTTCTGAAAGCAGGTTGCTTGGTGCAGGATTAAAGTACACCATATTATTCGCCACTCTCCGTTTTCTTTTTTTTTTTTTTTTTTTTTTTTTTTTTTTTTTTTTTTTTTTTTTTTTCATCAGTCTGCTGACTGGTTTGATGCGGCCCGCCACGAATTCCTTTCCTGTGCTAACCTCTTCATCTCAGAGTAGCACTTGCAACCTACGTCCTTAATTATTTCCTTGACGTATTCCAATCTCTGTTTTCCTCTACAGTTTTTGCCCTCTACAGCTCCCTCTCGTACCATGGAAGTCATTCCCTCATATCTTAGCTGATGTCCTATCATTCTGTCCCTTCTCCTTATCAGTGTTTTCCACATATTCCTTTCCTCTCCGATTCTGCGTAGAACCTCCTCATTCCTTACCTTATCAGTCCACCTAATTTTCAACATTCGTCTATAGCACCACATCTCAAATGCTTCGATTCTCTTCTGTTCCGGTTTTCCCACAGTCCATTTTTCACTACCATACAATGATGTACTCCAGACGTACATCCTCAGAAATTTCTTCCTCAAATTAAGGAAGGTATGTGATATTAGTAGACTTCTCTTGGCCAGAAATGCCTTTTTTGCCATAGCGAGTCTGCTTTTGATGTCCTCCTTGCTCCGTCCGTCATTGGTTATTTTACTGCCTAGGTAGCAGAATTCCTTAACTTCATTGACTTCGTGACCATCAATCCTGATGTTAAGTTTCTCGCTGTTCTCATTTCTACTACTTATCATTACGTTCGTCTTTCTCCGATTTACTCTCAGACCATAGTGTGTACTCATTAGACTGTTCATTCCGTTCAGCAGATCATTTAATTCTTCTTCACTTTCACTCAGGATAGCAACGTCATCAGCGAATCGTATCAATGATATCCTTTCACCTTGTATTTTAATTCCACTCCTGAACCTTTCTTTTATTTCTATCACTGCTTCCTCGATGTACAGATTGAAGAGTAGGGGCGAAAGGCTACAGCCTTGTCTTACACCCTTCTTAATACGAGCACTTCGTTCTTGATCGTCCACTCTTATTATTCCCTCTTGGTTGTTGTACATATTGTATATGACCCGTCTCTCCCTATAGCTTACCCCTACTTTTTTCAGAATCTCGAACAGCTTGCACCATTTTATATTGTCGAACGCTTTTTCCAGGTCGACAAATCCTATGAAAGTGTCTTGATTTTTCTTTAGCCTTGCTTCCATTACTAGCCGTAACGTCAGAATTGCCTCTCTCGTCACTTTACTTGTCTTAAAGCCAAACTGATCGTCACCTAGCGCATTTTCAATTTTCTTTTCCATTCTTCTGTATATTATTCTTGTAAGCAGCTTCGATCCATGAGCTGTTAAGCTGATTGTGCGATAATTTTCGCACTTGTCAGCTCTTGCCGTCTTCGGAATTGTGTGGATGACGCTTCTCCGAAAGTCAGATGGTATATCACCAGACTCATATATTATACACACCAACGCGAATAGTTGTTTTGTTGCCACTTCCCCGAATGATTTTAGATATTCTGATGGAATGTTATCTATCCCTTCTGCCTTATTTGACCGTAAGTCTTCCAAAGCTCTTTTAAATTCCGATTCTAATACTGGACCCCTATCTCTTCTAAATCGACTCCTGTTTCTTCTTCTATCACATCAGACAAATCTTCACCCTCATAGAGGCTTTCAAAGTATTCTTTCCACCTATCTGCCCTCTCCTCTGCATTTAACAGTGGAATTCCCGTTGCACTCTTAACGTTACCACCGTTGCTTTTAATGTCACCAAAGGTTGTTTTGGCTTTCTGTATGCTGAGTCCGTCCTTCCGACAATCATATCTTTTTCGATGTCTTCACATTTTTGCTGCAGCCATTTCGTCTTAGCTTCCCTGCACTTCCTACTTATTTCATTCCTCAGCGACTTGTATTTCTGTATTCCTGATTTTCCCGGAACATGTTTGCACTTCCTCCTTTCATCAATCAACTGAAGTATTTCTTCTGTTACCCATGGTTTCTTCGCAGCTACCTTCTTTGTACCTATGTTTTCCTTCCCAACTTCTGTGATGGCCCTTTTTAGAGATGCCCATTCCTCTTCGACTGTACTGCCTACTGCGCTATTCCTTATTGCTGTATCTATAGCGTTAGAGAACTTCAAACGTATCTCGTCATTCCTTAGTACTTCCGTATCCCACTTCTTTGCGTAATGATTCTTCCTGACTAATGTCTTGAACTTCAGCCTACTCTTCATCACTACTAAATTTTGATCTGAGTCTATATCTGCTCCTCGGTACGCCTTACAATACAGTATCTGCTTTCGGAATCTCTGTCTGACCATGATGTAATCTAATAGATATCTTCCCGTATCTCCCGGCCTTTCCCAAGTATACCGCCCCCTCTCGTGATTCTTGAACAGGGTATTCGCTATTACTAGCTGAAACTTGTTACAGAACTCAATTAGTCTTTCTCCTCTTTCATTCCTTGTCCCAAGCCCATATTCTCCTGTAACCTTTTCTTCTACTCCTTCTCCTACAACTGCATTCCAGTCGCCCATGACTATTAGATTTTCGTCCCCCTTTACATACTGCATTACCCTTTCAATATCCTCATACTCTTTCTCTATCTGTTCATCTTCAGCTTGCGACGTCGGCATGTATACCTGAACTATCGTTGTCGGTGTTGGTCTGCTGTCGATTCTGATTAGAACAACTCGGTCACTGAACTGTTCACAGTAACACACCCTCTGCCCTACCTTCCTATTCATAACGAATCCTACACCTGTTATACCATTTTCTGCTGCTGTTGATATCACCCGATACTCATCTGACCAGAAATCCTTGTCTTCCTTCCACTTCCCTTCACTGACCCCTACTATATCTAGATTGAGCCTTTGCATTCCCCTTTTCAAATATTGTAGTTTCCCTACCACGTTCAAGCTTCTGACATTCCACGCCCAGACTCGTAGAACGTTATCCTTTCGTTGATTATTCAATCTTTTTCTCATGGTAACCTCGCCCTTGGCAGTCCCCTCCCAGAGATCCGAATGGGGGACTATTCCGGAATCTTTTGCCAATGGCGAGATCATCATGACACTTCTTCAATTACAGGCCACATGTCCTGTGGATACACGTTACGTGTCTTTAATGCAGTGGTTTCCATTGCTTTCTGCATCCTCATGTCGTTGATCATTGCTGATTCTTCCGCCTTTAGGGGCAATTTCCCACCCCTAGGACAAGAGAGTGCCCTGAACCTCTATCCGCTCCTCCGCCCTCTTTGACCAGGCCGTTGGCAGAATGAGGCTGACTTCTTATGCCGGAAGTCATCGGCCGCCAATGCTGATTATTTATCAAAATTTAGGCAGTGGCGGGGATCGAACCCGGGACCGAAGACGTTTTGAATATGAATCAAAGACGCAACCCCTAGACCTTATTTCTCATCATGATTTCTTTTCATTGCAACGATCTTACGCTAACTTGCGGGGAGGGACTATGGGCCTGTATTTTACTGCTCTCCGTCGTGCTGTATCTGTAACCTCTCCATCACCCATGCACTGCTTCCCGTGGAGTGCGTCCTTCAGTTGTGAAATACCGCGCAGACGGTCCTTCGTTGGTCTTTATGGTCTTCTGGTAGCCGGCGAGGAACACAGCTAGCACATACCTCTGAGTATCCCAACAGGTGGATGAGTATATCTGCACCACCAACAGAGATGCCCGTTAAGAGCGAGTTGTATGACTGGGATGTGTCGATCACCTCGAATCCGCACGTTCCAACACTGTAGGAGCCACAGATGTGTGCGGCAGACTAGCACATGGGAGATAGGACAGGTTGCGCGACCTGACACACGCCTCGTCCAATGACTCATAGTGCTTTTGATCAGTGCGATGCCACTGTAGGCATTCTGCTAGCGTCTATGAACATCTGCGGTGCTCTGATTTTCGACCAAAAGAAATTCATCCACAGTTCTCTGGTTGGATCATCATTTTGAAGGTTAGGTATAGAGCTACTGCCTACTTGAAATTCATGAAATTATATGGGCTGTTCCGGGAATACTCCGCGATATCCAACGACAAATTCGCATTTTTTTCAAGATGAAATGGGCCAGAAAAAAATGCGTTGCATTACTTATTGGACGCCTATCGTACAAACAAAGTTCCTTCCGGTGAAGAAGGCGCGTTTAAGATTATTTGTCAAAAATGTAGGTTGAAAAGATGTATTGGTTGGAAAAAATCTATGAGCATCTAAAAAATCTGATGAAATAAGCATTAATACTTTCCAGATTCAGTTCCAATGGCCGTATCAAGGTGGATACATCACTTCCAATCAGATTACTGCTGTCGGGTGTGGCTACTACCGCCGTGGTGCGCCGCGTGCTGTCAACAATTTTCCCTTTGCGTAGCGGCAGAGGGGCCAGGACTGGTGGTGACATCTATACACCAGTCAGTCAGCTAATGTCCTGCGTTAATTTCCAAACATCTTGGCACTGCTACATAAAGTGAGGGTATGCGACACTGTTGATGGTAATCTCTCTGCCGGATGGAGACGTTAAGCTCGGAGGCCCCATTGGTGTTATTCGAGAGGGGTAGGCTATGTGTCGACACCGAGTGTTCCACCCTGCCCCTTCATTTCCAATACGAACGTAACCTACACAACGCTCATCCTTTGCTTGACAAAAAAAAAAAAAAAAAAAAAAAGTACTTGTGGGCGCGGAGGCCAGGAAAAACCTCTCCATTTTAGCGACTGACCTACCCTTCTAGGACTCCAGCTATTCATTCCATACGACTTCAATTTATTTTACTTCAATCTCCGTGTATTCGTCCTTCGATAGAGCATGGGAGTACACTTATTATAATATAAAGAAGAGATGACATTGGAGTGACAACTCCAGCTTCAATTATAATCTGTTATGGTGCTGATTCACATCGTATTCAGGATACTCTATAAAACCAGCTGGATACCAGATGATCAGCATTACACATGTCTTGTATACGTACTTGATGCTGATCAGTACTAGGTTATGGTCTACGTCCGCATCTACGACGTACACCAAAGTGAATAGTCGTGAATTCCGTTCATAGTTATATCCAGTTTTACCGGTTAAATGCTTTGAAATATTTCTTCTAATGAAGAATGAACGTTTGAGATAATATTGTTTCTCAAATTATCTCTAAAATGTCGACCTCTGAGATAATATAAATTATTTCTGTTGACATTGCACATGTAGGATGATTACTGAAAATATACAACGTGACTAAAAGAGTTTAAGCAAACACTTGAGTGCAATACACATACTGTTTATTCGTTTTTGGTTGGCATTTTATAGTTAGGGAGATCGTAATGACATTCATGAAAGTTTCTTTCTATCAGTTTGAACGACATAATGAATGTGGTTCAGGTCCATGGAAGATGAAATGCTGGCTGGCCGTGTAATAAAATGCTGGGAAGAGCTTACAGAAGAGCACACAGAAAATTAGAAGGTTTATAATTCGCGGGATTGATGCAGATGATGTAGCTACTATATCTACCGTTCGAAACGCTACTGCAGTGCCTGATGGTAGTCTAATAACACGCTCTCCAGTGGATCTGCATAAGAAACTTCTAGTACACATGCAGCAGATAGGATAGAACGTTTGTCTGTACAAGGTAAAGTATTTCTTGACGGAATCTCCTTTGTAGCTGCAGTCTTTCATTGTTGTTGTGGCATGCATGTAGATTTGCACCAAGTATTTCGCAGCTGCGCTTCCAATGAACTAGATATTATTTTCAGTGCTATGTTAATGTGTTCTCTTATTTTTGCTCTTCAAATTGTGTTTTTTTGTGTTGTCGTGTGAAATCTTGTGACAATAATGGCGTGTGAAAAACGTAATACTAGGCTCCAAAGTAAACTGAGAAATGACAGTGAAGACGAAAGCAGTGTGTTAGCGCCACCATGTAATGAATTAACTAATGTTCAAAGTAGTAATTTGGTAATTGTGCATAGGGAAATGGAGCGGGCTGCAAATAATGGTGTAGGCAGTGAAACAATTAGTGAACAGGGAAGCATTATCGATCGAACGGTCGGCAACAGCTCGCCTCAGGATTCCGAAATGACAGGACACAATCTTGAAAATACTGTAGATTCAGGTTTTGCGTCCTCACCGTTTTCTCAAACAAATCAAGACACATTTTCTGCTTTTCAAAATGCGAATATTGCCGGTTCAAATGCACTGCCGAATAGCACTGAGGAACATGTTTCAGACACCAGTGCACTGTTATTACAGTTAATGCAACAAATGGGACAAAGGCTACAAAAGTTAGACACAACGCTTGAACAAAATCAGAAACAAATGGGACAAAATCTTCAAAAGTTTGACACAGTGGAACAAAATCAGAGACAAACACAGCAAAAGCTTCAAAAGTTAGACACAATGGAACAAAATCTTCAAAAGTTAGGCACAATGGAACAACACCAGAGACAAACACAGCAACAGTTAGACACAATGGAGCAAAATCTTCGGAAGTTAGACACCACACTTGAACAAACACGTGAAGATTTAACTACTGAGTTACATAACATTGAATCGAAATGTCAAAAAGTCTGTAATGACGTAAAAACACAAATTTGTTAGCAGTTCCAACCTATTTTTTCGCGTCATGAAAATAAATTACAGAATCACGAAGCAGCCATAAAAGAACTGCAAACAATAGTTCATGAAAATCACGACACCTTGCAAGCTAAAATTGACTCAATTGCATCTACCGATTCGGTTACGCAACTCGCAAAAACTCAGGGAAACTTAAAGGACACAGTAGATACGATTTCAACACAAATGGACACGCTGAAACTTGGTTCAGAAAAACACACAGAGGAAATAATTTCACTATGGGATAAAGTAGCCGAACTTTCAGGTCAGTTCACTAACTTATCTACAAAGGTAAATGATGATCTGAATGACACAAGACCTGTAGCCATCACTGACACAGAAGAGTATGAACAAATTAAGAAAAACAGCCTACTTACAAAGTGACTGAAGGTGTGGATTTAAGAGCATGATCTACAGTTCGTTGTTAAGCGCTGTCCTTTGGGCTATGTCGTCCTCCTGAGGACATACGCTTACTGGTAAAAGTTATCATAGCAGGTATTTCAGACTCGCTAGCATAATTTTCCGATCATGATTTATTGATATGAATATTTACCACCCCGTAATTGTGGACTTGGAAATACATAATGAATTGAGTAGTTTCATAGATTACTGCTCCCGGAAAGTAAGCACTAGCAAGGTTGTACTTCATTGTTCTCCTTTAAGTGTTGAAATCTATCTAGGAAAAGCTCTAAATAAATGAAAAACGAAATGCAGAGCACTGGCTATAAATATGGGTAAAGCTTGCTTTGTCTAGCGAAAAAGATAAACTAGAACATGTGGGACGAATGCTACACGTAGGTCCTAGAACGTGGCACCAAGGAACAACATGTCTTCCAATAGCGACACCAGCATCCAACTCGCTACAGATAAAATTGCAACTTGCAATAATTACACAAATCTAGGGGCACAATTTGAAACTACAGGTAAAGGTGATCAAGACATGACAGAACGAGTAACTCAGACAAGAAGACTGACCACTTGCTTTAACGGAATTCTTTCGAGTAGCACAGTAGAAAAGAAACGGAAATAAATTTTCTGTGAAGTTCTAATTCCTTATTGTATAATCCAGAAGCATGGAGAGTTCCATAAAATAAGAAGGAGAAGTTTTAGACTGAAGAGGACGTGTTTAGGTGGTGATTGGAAAATATCCAGAAGAGAGAAAGTATATAACGGAGACGTCGATTGAGAATAGGTGCATAAGGATGGTAACAACAAACGTCGAACGGAGACAAGAAAGTAGTATGATCAAGTCCAGCAGATAGATGAACCCAACAAGACCACGCTGTGGGCGCCGCAGAACAGAAGAAAAAGTGGAAGGTCGAGACAAATTCGGAAAGCGGGAATTTCAAAAACATTGAAAGAGATTTAATAAGAGATGAATAGAACTATCCAGAATCATGGAAATCTGGCATAGGACAACGACGGAAGGTGTTCTAAAACCGATAACTGATCATAAATATTGTCGTGTACGCCAACTGTGACTTTAAAAATGTGTGCATCACAGAATAATACCTAACAAATTATAATACAATTGCCGATACGAGAGGTCTATAAGATCTTTCGGTAATAAAATTGAAAGAAGTAGACAACGTTTGAAATTTAGAAAATAAATAATCCAGTGATAAGAAAGAGTGAGGTTATGAGTCAAGTCATCGGAAATAAAAGCAATTTGTTATAAAATCTACTTAAAATCTAAATATACGTAGTTGAACGTTATTAGATCTTGGATTCTATCCGCTGTAAGCTATGGCAACACAAGGTGTGCCTAGAGAACATTCGGTAGAAAACTGAAGCATTACTGTACGACATGGAAAAGAATCGCATACACATCCTGGACAGAAATGAAATAATCTAATGAGCAGGTTATATATAAATTAAGCAATAAAATACTTTGATCAGTATCATACAGAAATCATAACGGAATGTTAATGCAAGTACTGGAGATTATAGATGAGATTGTGGGTATTAAAATGTCATCTGTCTGCTAAAGTACCACCTATTTGTTGTTGGAAACCCAAAATTAAATTAACTGAGCAGCTAATTAGCCACAACATCTACACCACTGAGAAGCTAAAACCAGCTAAAATTCCGTCCTAGTTGCAAGCTGCCCACCTAGCAGCTTACAGGTGCCTTTACAATTGCTTTTCGTATTTCATGTAACTATTGATCGAACTTAAACATATGAAATACACTTATAATCTACACATTACAAGCATACAATTACATTAAATATCTATCACAGTAAGTCAAGTATTAAAGGCTAGAAACCGCAAATATGCCTTCATTCGGAACTTGGTGTGCAGATTACCCAAACTATTTCAATCCATTATTTGAAAATGGGGGCACTCAAGGCTTCCATAAAATTTTACTCACAATTTCAGACATTTTCGAAGCATTTCCTCGTGGATCCCCCCCCCCCCTCCTCCCACATTCTGTTATCAAATAACGAAAGGACAAAAAGTTTATCGCTTACTATATTTCCGCTGGTCCTATAGTAAAACGTCAGTATCAGACATTTTGTTCAAATTTATAACTTCATCAACATGAACTCTATTTGTAACACATTTTGCTGTCTATATCTTTATATATCCCTGAATGTACTCGTACCTGCAACATTGTATCGTTGTACAACATAATTCTGCGGATTCGACATTATGAACATTGAGATGGGTAAAGAGGGTCTCAGGAAACTACAGAAAAGGCGTCTGTCTAAGAGAGGGCACGTAAATCAAATAAGTTAGTTGCAGAAACGTCGGTATTGTAGTTGTAAATTGTCGTAGCTGTGTTGGGAAAGAACCACAGCTCCAAGCCCTAACAGAAAGCACTGAAGCTCAAATAAGTATAGGTACAGAAAGCTGGCTAAAGCGGAAAATAAGTTCAGCCGAATTTCTTTCAGACAGCCTAACAGTGCTCAGAAAGAATAGATTATATACAGCGGGTGATGGAGTATTTATTGCTGTCAGAAGTAGTTTACCATGCTTGACAATCGGACTAAACTATTAACTGGATCGTTTTACCGACCTCTCGACTCAGAAGATATAGTTGCTGAACAGTTCAATGAAAACGTGAGTCTCATTTCAACGAGGTGCCGCACTCATACTATTATAGTCGGTGGTGACTTCGATCTATCCTCGATATGTTGGAAAAATTATACTTTTAAAGGCGGCGGAAAGCATAAAATGTCATCAGAAATTGTACTGAATGCTTTCTCAGAAAAATATGTTGAACAATTAGTTCATGAGCCCACTCAAAGCGTAAATGGTTGCGAAAAGCATATTTGACCTCTTAGCAACGAATAATCCTGGACAAATAGGGAGCATCGTGACGAATACAGGGATTAGTGACCACAAGGCAGTTGCCGCAAGGCTGAATACCGTAATACCTACAACCATCAAAAAGAAACACAAAGAATATCGATTTAAAAAAGGTGATATAAATGCTCTTAACGCCTTTTTAAGACAGAGTCTTCACTCCTTCCGATCTGATCATGTAAGCGTAGAAAAGATGTGGAATGATTTCAGAGAGATAGTATCCACGGCAATTCATAGATATATACCACATAAATTGAGAGGTATCTTTACAATTAATGGGTAGCTTTACAATTAGTCTGAGTGTGGGGGTAAAGTATGGCCTCGATACAACTGTCACTCAAACGGAATGCAGTAGTATGTGGCGTACATCAGAGCTGGATGAAGCGTGGAGTGGAATTTTAGCAGTGAGTGTGTGAACAAAAATTCTGGCAAACGAACATTTATTAAATAGGTAAATTTAGTTCCACTTGTGAATATGTGTAGTGAGTAACATGATGGTTGCTGCTGGTTGCAATCTGTTACGTCGCATATTAATTAAATGTAGGACTATATTTTGGAGTCCCCTGCAAGGACTATGATCTATGGAAGAGGAGTGATCAAAGGCTGGTTTAATCATGAACACTTATAATTACACGCACTTAAGAGACTAACAGGAAGCAAAAGAACTGAAAACCTTCAACACAGCCCACGTGGGTAGCAGGAGGTGCTGTTCCCTTCATTTTAACATGCGGGATAAATGAATAAAATTTCTATTAAAGTGAATTTCTATAAAAATGAAGCATAAATAACAATCACAATAAATTCAGATATTCTACAGCGAAAGATCACTGTGGACTTCGCGCTGTAGATTTTCTCATTAGATCACGACCAGGTGGTCCTCACAAGCAATAGCGTGCAGAAAGAAAATTGTCAAGTGAGACGAACTGCACAAAATTCAGTCATAAAATCACGGAAATCACACACGAAAGAGATACTAAAAACAAAAAAAACAAAAAAAAACAAAAAACAAAATGAACTGAATGACAATAAACTCAACACAGCTCCACGAGTTTGATTACAATTCAACTGACCAATAGCCTACTGCGTACATGGATTTTAACGCATTTATCACTCTACAATTAGCAAGTAAAATTCGTCACACGTGATAATAAACCATGACCGATGAAAGGAATCATTTTCTTTCACTAGCTTTGAAAGACTTACACAAAACACTATATTAACTTATCAGCGAAAAGGCACACTTACCGCAGTAGGTCTCGTCCATCTCGCGTCCCAGGGAACATTCCCCGAGCATTCGCTCTCCAACCAAAATTGCTCCCCCTACAGAAGTGTCAGGATGAACCCCTGTTGTGGTGGCAACCTATACAAAAGGCTTGTCCAAGGCATACAGAAAATTCTTTGCTACCTGGTACGTGTTTCCTACTGCTGGTTGTTCCGACACTGGCAGATTACTACACTCCCACCGATCTACAAACTGATATCCTTGCACACTCTTTCATACATTCAACTGATCGGACGGGAATAGGAAAGAATATATACATGGAAATATGACACTTAAATGTATCAAACGTGCTTCTTTTGCTCCGGCAAGTACCTATAACCTAATGAAATGTTAAAACTAAATATGGATAATATACCTTGGACACCACAAACACACTCTGCTGCTCAGTCTTTTCCATTTCTTCTTTACGTCTAGAGTAGCAGACCATTTGCACCAACAGTTGAAATGTCAGAGGCAAACAAATGAAGCTGTGTGGTATGGCACAATCAAAAAAAAATGGTTCAAATGGCTCTGAGCGCTATGGGACGTAACATCTGTGGTCATCAGTCCTCTAGAACTTAGAACTACTTAAACCTAACTAACCTAAGGACATCACACGTCCGTGCCCTAGGCAGGATTCGAACCTGCGACCGTAGTATGGTACAATCATGAAGAGGCTCATGTAGAGAATCTTCATTACTCACACACACCTGGAAGAAAAGACTGTCCAGGCAGTGGTTTTGCCGTGCAACGACACACCCAAGCAGGCTTTAACCCATGCCACCGACAGAGAATTGTAAACAGTTGCACAAGAGAAACAGCAACAATATGAAATCTAATCAATATTGATAACAGGCAACCACCACTATACCTAAACCTATCATTTTACAAATTCGTCATCAGTTTCTGTGACACTGATTTCAAAATTTAAATGAATTTGTTTGTGGAACTTGAATTGTATGTCACTAAGAAGACAGAAAATATTTACGAAAAACCAGTGAGATGCAAATGTGTCACAGTTAAAGAAAATAGGGAAAAAACACATTAAGCAGAAAGAAATGCTTTTAAAAACATCAAGTACTGAGTAATAAATGAAAATTGTGTAACATGATTAAAAATATGTCACTAGTAAACTAATTCACTTTCAAGAGCAACTAACTAGCGAATAATGACACAAAAGTGTAGTGAGTTCATTACAAAGATAACACACCTAATTAATATAATTTACGTTAAAAATCACTTTCCATGTTGGCTTTGCTGTACTCGAGATTGATATCTGTCACAGGCAAACACAACGTACATAGGGGAAGCACTTTCTGTGGAGTCAATTGTCGAGGGAAGAGGAGGAGGGGCTTCGTCGTCGAAGCTGTCAGTGGGCATGACTTTATGTACCAGACCCGACGCTCCTGTCATTGAAGTCTTGCGGTCCTCTCCACGTGTGCGCCCTGTCTTTGCTGGCAGCTGTGCCAGGTAATGCCCTTGCTGACGTGACTCGACGAGTGGTAGGTAACAGGTTCCTGCGCCATGGTGGCACGAATTAGCTCTTCTGTGTGCCTCTGTTGCCAGCAGAGAACCTTGCCCAGCTTCCGCGACGACGCTCTCACTGTTACCAGACGGCCGTGGAGTGAGCAGGTGTGTCGACCTGCTCTAATGACGACTCATATTGGTAGTAGAATTAAGGCGTGCACAAAGAAAGCTATCAAGTGAGGCGAATTGCGCAAAATTCAGCCATAAAATCACGGAAATCATGCGCAATATACATACTCTCGCGAAAGGGATTCTAAAAATCATCGAACTGAGTCATAATAAACTCAACACGGCTCCACGTGTTTGATTAACAGTTCAACTGAATAATAGCCTACACCATCCCTGGATTTTAAAGCATTTAACACTGGTGAATTAGCAAGTAAAATTCATCACACACGATAATAAACTATGAACGATGAAAGGAATCATTTACTTTGACAAGTTTTGAAAAACTTACATAAAACACAACATCGAAAAGACACACTTCCACCAGTGGGCCTCACCCATCTCGCGTACCAAGGAAAACTACCCAAGCATTCGTTCTCCAAACAAAACCACTCCCCGTACCTACGGAAGTGGCCAGAGGAACCCCTGTTGTGGTACCAACCTATACAAAAGGTTCGTCCAAGGCAAACAGAAATCTCTTTGCTACCTGGTTGGTACGTGTTTCCTACATTTGCGTGTTCTGACACAGTGGAAGATTAATACACTCCCACGGATCTACACACTGAAATCCTTGCACATTCTTATTCATACATTCAAGTGATCGGATAAGAAGAGGAAACAATAGGTACATGGAAATATGACACTTAAATGTATCAAACCTGCTTGTTTTGCTCAGACAAGTACCTATAACCCAATGAAATGTTAAAACGAAGTATGGATAATATACTGTGGACACCAGAAACACACCCAGCTGCTCAGTCTTTCCCTTTTCTTCTTTACATCTAGAGTAATAGACCATTTGCACCAACAATTGAGATGCCAGAGGCAAACAAATGAAGCTGTGTGGTATGGCAAAAGTCGAACAGGCTCATGCACAGACCCTTGAAAATTAATAAGAGATGGTGCTGATCCACCATGGTACACAAAGTGGGTCAGATCGCTGTTGCAGAAGCAACTAAAAAAGCATGCCAAATTTAAAACAACGCAAAATCCCAAAGATTGGCTAAGTTTTGCAGAAGTTCGAAATGTATCTCATACTTCAATGTGAGTTGCTCTTAATGATTTCCACAACGAAACTCCGTCTCGGAATCTGGCAGAAAACCCAACCAGATTCAGGTCATACATAATGCACACCAGTGGCATGGCACAATCAATACCTGTGGTGCGCAATAACAATGGAGAAGTCACTGATGAAATTGGCACTAAAGCAAGGCTATTAAACACGGTTTACCGAAACTGCTGCACCAAAAAACTCCTGCATATTTTCAAACATTGTATCAGTTCTCTTAATTGATAGACAACATAAATGGACAACAATCCTGAAGATTTTTTATTATATAAATTGAGACTCTCAATAGTTATTCTAAACTAAAAAGACAACAACTCGTTGATCTTATCCAAACAGCTAATATAGGACTAAATTAACTTTAAAGGACCTCAAAGATAAAGCAAAATGGTTAGGAACTATAGGTTATTCTAAATAAAAAAGACAACTACTCATTGATCTTGTTAAGAATAAAAATTATCTATATACATATATTATGTGTAAAAATTTAAATTTGTAACAATTAAGTAAATTGCATTCAGTTGATGGTTATGTTAAAAAAGAAAATGGATGTCATATTTCAAATTGGTCGCATATATCAAAGAATACAATTTTATCTTAAAGTTCCATAAGAGAATTTCAAGACAAATTTGACTGGTGTGCAATATCAGAATATCAAGAATTGTCTGAAGGTTTTGTTAGAGAATTTAAAGACAAAATATATTGCATATTTATGTCATGATGTCAAAGATTATCTGAAAACTTTATAAGAGAACTTAAAGAGGACGTTAATTGGAGTGAAATATCAAGATTTCAAAGATTATCTGAAGATTTTAACATGGAATTTGAATATAAATTAGACTGGAATGAAATATCAAGTAATCAAAAATTATATGAAGTCTTTCCAAGAGAATTTAAAGATAAAGTTTGATTGGGAGACAGATCAACATGTCAAAAATTATCTGAAAACTTTATAAGAAAATTAAAAGACGAAGTTGACTGGAATTTAATATCAGTATGTCAAAAATTATCTAAAGGTTTTATAAGAGAATTTGAAGACAAAGTAGATCGGTATTATACAGGGTGAGGTAGCTAGCACCCCTTGTACCTCCCCAAAGGTAATAGATACAAAGATGCCGTGTGGACAGTGAATTACAGGGACAGAGGCTACTTGAATACACATTTCATGTTATTGCTATTTTTTGTTACAGCGATATGAGGCCATCTTTGTTTTTTTTTTTAAATGGAACCGTATGTTAAATTTTATCGCAACATGATGGGCTTAAAAATACGTTTTAAAATATGTAATGTCATAATATTTATGCGAATGGTTTTTGAGACACAAATATGTTCTCGTATCGTGTTCGACCTTTGAAGCGACGTTGTCCAGTGCGACCTTTCCTATTGAACACTGAGGAACTTAACAGGGCAGGCGTTGTTTTCCTGCTTCTCGATAACGCCACAAGGTCACGCACGAGGTAGCTGGAGAGAAGAGTATAAATGTGCTGCTGGGGTAATGAGACATCGCATTTCCGCCACAGTTTCTTGGAGCAGACATGTACACCAACGAAGGAAAGTTAGATATGCTTCTAGTGTATGGTGAAAGCAGAAGAAATGTTGTTGGAGCAATAAAGCGATATGAAGAGCTGTATCCTGATTGTGAGCGTCCTACGCGCCAGCTTCCTGCACGTATTGGCAAAAACTACTTGATTCGGGATCATGGAACGCCATACAGAGCACAAAGCAGAAAACTGCAACTGGCGAGGTACATGAAGAGGGAGTTCTAGCGTTGTCGCATAACGACTCTACTGTTTCGTCGCGACGTGTCGCCTCGGAATGTAGTATAAGTCAGAGAAGTGTTCTACGCATATTGCACCGGCATAGGTTTCACCCGTTTCACCTCTCATTCCATCAAGCACTCTCCGGTGTGGATTTCGAACGGCGCCAGGAATTTTGCCGGTTTGCTCTGGAGCACCTATAAGATGATCCAACGTGTTTTTAACGGGTGCTTTTTACTGATGAAGCAACTTTCACCAACCACTGTAATGTGAATTTGCATAATATGCAATAGAGAACCCTCATGGGCTTCGACAGGTACAGCATCAGCAACCGTGGAGTGCTAACGTGTGGTGCGGCATCGTCGGAAATGTCATTGCGGGGCCGTACGTCATTCCAGGTATACTAAATGGCAATAACTATGCACAGTTCCTGCGAAACGATCTGCCCATTTTGCTGGAAGAGGAACCAATAACTACGCGTCAGTGCATGTGGTTCCAACATGACGGCTGTCCTGCTCACTCTTCCCGTGTAACTGCAGAGATGTTAAACGAAAAGTTCCCTTATTGTTGGATAGGACGACATGCTGAAGTGAAGTTGCCAGCCCGGTCTCCTGATTTGACCCCTCTTGATTTTTTTCTGTGATGAGCAATCAAACATAAAACGTATGCTCAAATAACAATTACGCCAGACGATATGAAGCAACGTATCATCGACGCGTGGCCTGGTATCTCACGTGACACCCTCGCAGACGTTCACAAATCATTCGAACGGCAACTGCAAATGTGCATTGCAGCAGAGGTGAATCATTTTGAGCATGGGCCTCAATAAAGTTTCGTATGACGTACAGTAGAGTACCCGTGGTCTAGGGGTAGCGTCTTTGATTCATAATCAAAACGTCTTGGGTCCCGGGTTTGATCCCCGCCACTGCCAAAATTTTGATAAATAATCAGCATTGGCGGCCGAAGACTTCCGGCATAAGAAGTCAGCCTCATTCTGCCAACGGCCTTGTCAAAGAGGGCGGAGGAGCGGATAGAGGTTCAGGAGGCTCTCTTGTCCTGGGGGTATGAAATTGCCCCTAAAGGCGGAAGAATCAGCAATGATCATCGACATGAGGATGCAGAAGGCAATGGAAACCACTGCATTAAAGACACGTAACGTGTATCCACAGGACATGTGACCTGTAATTGAAGAAGTGTGATGATGATCTCTCCATTGGAAAAAGATTCCGGAATTGTCCCCCATTCGGATCTCCGGGAGGGGACTGCCAAGGGGGTGGTTACCATGAGAAAAAGATTGAACAATCAACGAAAGGATAACGTTCTACGCGTCGGGGCGTGGAATGTCAGAAGCTTGAACGTGGTAGGGAAACTAGAAAATCTGGAAAGGGAAATGCAAAGGCTCAATCTAGATATAGTAGGGGTCAGTGAAGTGAAGTGGAAGGAAGACAAGGATTTCTGGTCAGATAAGTATCGAGTAATATCAACATCAGCAGAAAATGGTATAACAGGTGTAGGATTCGTTATGAGTATGAAGGTAGGGCAGAGGGTGTGCAACTGTGAGCAGTTCAGTGACCGCGTTGTTCTAATCAGAGTCGACAGCAGACCTACACCGACAACGATAGTTCAGGTATACATGCCGACGTCGCAAGCTGAAGATGAACAGATAGAGAAAGTGTATCAGGGTATTGAAAGGGTAATGCAGTATGTAAAGGGGGACGAAAATCTAATAGTTGTGGGCGACTGGAATGCAGTTGTAGGGGAAGGAGTAGAAGAAAAAGTTACAGGAGAATATGGGCTTGGGACAAGGAATGAAAGAGGAGAAAGACTAATTGAGTTGTGTAACAAGTTTCAGCTAGTAATAGCGAATACCCTGTTCAAGAATCACAAAAGGAGAGGGTGTACTTGGAAAAGGCCGGGAGATAAGGGAAGATTTCAACTAGATTACATTATGGTCAGACAGAGCTTGCGAAATCAGATACTGGATTACAAGGCGTACCGAGGAAGAGATGTAGACTCAGATCACAATATAGTACTGATGAAGAGTAGGCTGAAGTTCAAGACATTAGACAGGAAGAATCAATACGTAAAGAAGTGGGATACGGAAGTACTAAGGAATGACGAGATACTTTTGAAGTTCTCTAAGGCAATAGATACAGCAATAAGGAATAGCGCAGTAGGCAGTACAGTTGAAGAGGAATGGACATCTCTAAAAAGGGCCATCACAGAAGTTGGGAAGGAAAACGTAGGTACAAAGAAGGTAGCTGCGAAGAAACCATGGGTAACAGAAGAAATACTTCAGTTGATTGATGAAAGGAGGAAGTACAAAAATGTTCCGGGAAAATCAGGAATACAGAAATACAAGTCGCTGAGGAATGAAATAAATAGGAAGTGCAGGGAAGCTAAGACGAAATGGCTGCAGTAAAAACGTGAAGACATCGAAAAAGATATGATTGTCGGAAGGACAGTCTCAGCATACAGGAAAGTCAAAACAACTTCTGGTGACATTAAAAGCAACGGTGGTAACATTAAGAGTGCAACGGGAATTCCACTGTTAAATGCAGAGGAGAGAGCAGATAAGTGGAAAGATTACATTGAAAGCCTCTATGAGGGTGAAGATTTGTCTGATGTGATAGAAGAAGAAACAGGAGTCGATTTAGAAGAAATAGGGGATCCAGTATTAGAATCTGAATTTAAAAGAGCTTTGGAGGGCTTACGGTCAAATAAGGCAGAAGGGATAGATAGCATTCCATCAGAATTTCTAAAATCATTGGGCGAAGTGGCAACAAAACGACTATTCATGTTGGTGTGTAGAATATATGAGTCTGGCGTTATACCATCTGACTTTCGTAAAAGCATCATCCACACAATTCCGAAGACGGCAAGAGCTGACAAGTGCGAGAATTATCGCGCAATCAGCTGAACAGCTCATGCATCGAAGCTGCTTACAAGAATAATATACAGAAGAATGGAAAAGAAAATTGAGAATGCGCTAGGTGACGATCAGTTTGGCTTTAGGAAAAGTAAAGGGACGAGAGAGGCAATTCTGACGTTACGGCTAATAATGGAAGCGAGGCTAAAGAAAAATCAAGTCACTTTCATACGATTTGTCGACCTGGAAAAAGTGTTCGACAATATAAAATGGCGCAAGCTGTTCGAGATTCTGAAAAAAGTAGGGGTAAGCTATAGGGAGAGACGGGTCATATACAATATGTACAACAACCAAGAGGGAATAATAAGAGTGGACGATCAAGAACGAAGTGCTCGTATTAAGAAGAGTGTAAGACAAGGCTGTAGTCTTTCGCCCCTACTCTTCAGTCTGTACATCGAGGAAGCAATGATGGAAATAAAAGAAATATTTAGGAGTGGAATAAAAATACAAGGTGAAAGGATATCAATGACACGATTTGCTGAGTGAAAGTGAAGAAGAATTAAATGATCTGCTGAATTGAATGAACAGTCTAATGAGTACACAGTATGGTTTGAGAGTAAATCGGAGAAAGATGAAGGTAATGAGAAGTAGTAGAAATGAGAACAGCGAGAAACTTAACATCAGGATTGATGGTCACGAAGTCAATGAAGTTAAGGAATTCTGCTACCTAGGCAGTAAAATAACCAATGACGGACGGAGCAAGGAGGACATCAAAAGCAGACGCGCTATGGAAAAAAAGGCATTTCTGGCCAAGAGAAGTCTACCAATATCACATACCGGGCTTAATTTGAGGAAGAAATTTCTGAGGATGTACGTCTGGAGTGCAGCTTTGTGTGGTAGTGAAACACGGACTGTGGGAAAACCGGAACAGAAGAGAATCGAAGCATTTGAGATGTGGTGCTACAGGCGAATGTTGAAAATTAGGTGGACTGATAAGGTAAGGAATGATTAGGTCCTACGCAGAATCGGAGAGGAAAGGAATATGTGGAAAACACTGATAAGGAGAAGGGACAGGATGATAGGACATCTGCTAAGACATGAGAGAATGACTTTCATGGTACTAGAGGGAGCTGTAGAGGGCAAAAACTGTAGAAGAAGACAGAGATTGGAATACGTCAAGCAAATAATTGAGGATGTAGGTTGCAAGTGCTATTCTGAGATGAAGAGGTTAGCACTGGAAAGGAATTCGTGGCGGGCCGCATCAAACCAGTCAGTAGACTGATGACCAAAAAAAACATCATGTACAGTATGTATTTTGCATCTTTGTGTGTATTTGCTTCGTATTGTGATCAATAGTAAATATTTTCAAATAAATATCAAATACGTACGAAATAATTCTGACCAACAATGGCCTCCTCTTTTACATTCGTATTTCTGTTACTTAAAATGTATTAACATCTTATGGTATTTTAATACTGTATGTTGTCTATTATTTTGGTATCACAGTTGTCAAATAACTGGATAATATTTGCGCGACATCATCAGTTAATTTTTGCGCAGAATATCGCAGTATGTATTACTGTTGTCGGGTAAATGGGCGTGTTTGTGTAAGGACGTACTCGCGACGTTTCCCATGCACTCTAAGACGACAGGAAGGGTCTCACTCGACAACGCCGCTTCGAAGGACGAACACGATACGAGAACATATCTGTGTCTCAAAAACTATTCTCCTAAATAATATGATAGACACATATTTGAAGCCGCCTTTTTAAGCTCATCATGTTACGCTAAAATTTAACATAGGATTCCACTAAAAAAAAAACCAAAGATGGCCTCATATCTCTGTAATCAAGAACAGCACAAACATGAAATGTGACGCATTCAAGTAGCCCCTGTCCCCGCAATTCACTGTCAAAACTTCATCTTTGTATCTATTACGGTTGGGGAGATACAAGAGGTGTTATGACTTAGCTGCCTCACCCTGAATACTACTTCCAATCAGAACTACTGCCAAGATGAGAAACGTAGAAGTAGATACCTTCGGTGTAGCAAAGCAGCTTAAATCACTTAATAAAGGCAAGGCATCCGGTCCAGATTGTATACCAGTCAGGTTCCTTTCAGAGTATCCTGATACAATAGCTCCATATTTAGCAATCACATATAACCACTAGCTCACAGAGAGATCCGTACCTAAAGACTGGAAAATTGCTCAAGTCACACCACTACCCAAAAAGGGAAGTAGGAGTAATCCGCTGAATTACTAGCCTATATCACTAACATCGATTTGTAGTAGGGGTTTGGAACATATACTGTGTTTGAATATTATGAATTACATCGAAGAAAATGATTTATTGACACATAGCACGGATTCAGAAAACATCGTTCTTGTGAAACACAAATAGCTCTTTATATTCATGAAGTAATGAGTGCTATCGACGGGGGATGTCAAATTGATTCCATATTTTTAGATTTCCAGAAGGCTTTCGACACCGTTCCTCACAAGCGCCTTCTAATCAAACTGCGTGATTATGGAATATCGCCTCGGTTTTGCGACTGGATTCGTGATTTCCTTTCAGAAAGATCACTGTTCACAGTAATAGACGGAAAGTCATCGAGTAAAACATAAATTCCCCAAGGGAGTGTTGTAGGCTCTCTGTTGTTCCTTATCTATATTAACGACATAGGAAACAATATGAGTAGCCGTCTTAGACTGTTTGCAGATTATTCTGTCATTTACCGTCTTGTAAAGTAATCAGATGACCAAAGCAGATTGCAAAATGATTTCGGTAAGATATCTGTATGGTGCGAATAGCGACAATTGGCCCTAAATAAAGAAAAGTGTGAAGTATTCACATGAGTACTAAAAGAAATCCGCTAAATTTCGATTACACGATAAATCACATAAATCTGAAAGCCTCTAATTCAACAATTACAAATAACATAAATTATAATGATCACATAGAAAATATTGTGGGTAGAGCAAACCAAAGAATGTGATTCATTGGCATAACACTTAGAAGGTGCAACACGTCTACTAGAGAGACTGCTTACACTTCGCTTGTCCGCCCTATTCTGGAGTATTGCTATGCGACGTTGGATGCGGATCAGGTGGAACTGACGGATGACATCGAAAACGTTCAAAGAAGTCGTTAAACTTCCTCTACTATTATATTGTAGTGTTGCGTGACTGAACTCGCGGCGAGCCCGGAGACCAGCGAATGGATCATAGACAGGGCCATTACCACTACAAGAGCCCATACCAAACCAAATGAATATGGTAGTAGTGTGACTATTACAAAGAAGTTACTTTTAAAATCTAGCACCTTATTATTTATATTTTGTTGAGGATCTCACTGCCTTCAGAAGAGTCTTGTTTTTATGAACCATGCTGTAGAAATCTTCACATGCCTTTCGCAAATTCATCTCAAGACGAATCTCGGCTGTCACAGGTTCAACGGGCATTCAGTTTCTTGCATCCTACTGCAACGCACTCATTGTACTAAACACTTGTTTAACGTGTGCGTTAATAACAGGAACTGCGAGGACATGCTGGCTTATTATGAACAGATCTCCTGCATCTGCTTTCACGAAAGATTCACTACAATTTACAACAATTGTTTTATTTCCTATCAAAATAGAAAACTCACGATACAGATCGTTTCCATAGAAACAAATTTTCAGTTTATGTCCCTCCTCGTTCAAGTCATTAAATGAAAACAAATTTGATGACATAAACCTAGTATGAACACAATATTACACACATTGTCATTAGCACTAGGGACCGATGACCTCCGCAGTTTAGTCCCTTAGGAATTCACACACATTACTACTAAAGCATTTACTAAAGTAGTTTAATAATGTCTTATAATCAAGTGTCCACTATTTTAATAGTAAGATGCTCTAAAGACGTATTACCTACAAATCCATAAAACTTATCGTTCTTACGACCCTCTATTTGTTTCTTCACTCCCAACATAACCTCGTGATCGTCTGTGGAAAGAATTTCCTCTTTTTCCAAAACTCTTAACTGCTTCAGAAAATATAGGTTAAATTGCATTTTAAAAAATACAGCAAACAGCCTGACAGTATTATTGAATATACGTTTATTTCGTTTTGTAAACTACATCTACATCTACATGTTTACTCTGAAATTCACACTTAAGTGCCTGGCAGAGGGTTCATCGAACCATTTTCATACTACTTCCCCACCATTCCACTCTCGAATGGTTCGTGGGGAAAAGGAACACCTAAATCCTTCCGTTCGAGCTCTGATTTCTCTTATTTTATTATGATAATCATTTCTCCCTACGTAGGTGGGTGTCAACAAAATATTTTCGCATTCGGAAGAGAAAGTTGGTGATGGAAATTTCGTAAATAGATCTCGCCTCAAAGAAACCTGCATTTGTTTCAACGACTGCCACCCCAACTCGCCTACCATATCAATAACAATCTCACCCCTATTGCGAGATAACACGAAACGAGCTGCCCTTCTTTGCACTTTTTCGATGTCCTCCGTTAATCCTACCTGGTAAAGATCCCATACCGGGCAGCAGTTTTCCAGCAGAGGACGTACAAGTGTCATGTAGGCTATCTCTTTCGTGGCTTTGTCGCATCTTCTAAGTGCTCTGCCAACAAAGAGCGGTCTTCGTTTCGCCTTCCCCACGATATTATCTATACGGTATTTCCAATTTAAGTTGCTCGTAATTGTAAATCTTAGGTATTTAGTCGAATTGACAGCACTTACATTTGTGCGATTTATCGTATACCCAATATTTATCGGGTATCTTTTAGTACCTATGTGGATGACCTCGCACGTTTCTTTGTTTAGTGCCAATTGCCACTTTTCGCGCCATACAGAAATTCTCTTTAGATCATTTTGTAATTGGAATTGATTGTCTGATGATTTTACTAGACTGTAAATTACAGCATCATCTGCAAACAATCTAAGGGGGCTGCTCAGATCATTTATGTAAATCAGGAGCAGCAGAGGGCCTATGGCACTACCTTGCGGAAAGCCAGATATCACTAATGTTCTACTCGATGATTTACTGTCTATCACTACGAACTGTGACCTCTCTGAGAGAAAATCACGAATCCAGTCACACAACTGAGACGATACTCCATATGCAGGCAATTTGATCAACAATCGTTTGTGAAGAACGGTATCCAAAGTCTTCTGGAAATCTAGGAATATGGACTCGATCTGAGATCCCTTGTCGACAGCACTCAATATTTCATGGGAATAACGAGCTAGCTGTGTTCCACAAGAACGATATTTTCTGAATCCGTGTTGGTTATGTATCAATAAGTCCTTTTCTTCAAGGTGATTCATAATGATCGAGTACAGTATATGCTCCAAAATCCACTGCAAATTGAGGTCAGTGATATGGACCTGTAATTTAATGAGTTACTCCTATTTCCTTTCTTGAATATTGGTGTGATCTGTGCTACTTTATAGTCTTTAGGAACAGACCTTTCGACAAGTGAGCGGTTGTATATGATTGCTGAGAAAGGTGCTATTGTGTATGCATACTCTGAAAGGAACCTGATTGTAATACCATCTGGACCGGAAGACTTGCCTTTCTTAAGTGATTTGAGTTGTTTCGCAACACCAAAGATATCTACTTTTATGTTCCTCATGCTAACAGCTGTTCTGGTTTCGAATTCTCGAGTATTTACTTCGTCTTCTTTCGTGAAGAAATTACGGATAACAGCATTTAGTAACTCCGCTTCATTGATACCATCATCGGTAACATTTCCATCTCTAACGCGCAGTGGCGGTATTGACTGAGAACAAAACTAATAGATTTTCATGTTAAGGGATAAGTTTCCTTTTCACCCTGTGATACATAATACATCTTTAAAACTAGCCACATCCTAACAAAATACTCCACCACTGACCACAAAAAAAAAAAAAAAACAACAGAATGTCACTATTTCACTATAGTCATGATGAGAAAACTCGCAAAATGCTTTTAGTCACTTGGAATGTTTCGATGCTGAAGAAAATTCTGAATATATTCTATGAAATGGCCTTTTTACATTATTTTTTTAGAAGGTTATATCCAAATGTATTCCAACTATGTACTGTATAGCAGAAATTGGCTTTAATTAAGTTTGCGTTTTCTCCTATTAGTCTAGTAAATATAGAATTAAGTTTATCGAAGTTAACTGAAGCATTGTTGTCTGAATATGCAACTATATTGTTCAGTGTTAAGTCATTTTCCAATAAAATTGATTTTAGTTTATTTGAAATTGGTCCTGGAGATTCGTTTACATAAATCAGGAACTTCGTTACATATGCTATTATCTTTGGAGAAGTACGTTACAGCTATCGCTTAACGTTCACATTGCCCTTATTTAAAGCGTCTGATACTAATGAAAACAGAACATTTTGCTTTAATTCGCTTAGTAGCTTCTCTTTAGCGTAAGGTAGGAGCGCATTTTTTACTAACGCCTCACTCTTGGTTCCGCTGCATCTTACAGGATATTTTTTACTAACGCCTCACTTTTTGTTCGGCTGCATTTATTTTCGTTGCTGCAGAGGAGTCTCTGAAAACATTTGGATATAACTTACTTCCACTCTCCTGTGAATTCAAAGCACAGTGGTGATCCACATGATCATAAGTCAAAGTTAATTCCGTTGCAGTGATTTTTTCCTCCTTCCGCAGAAAATTGTTTAGGCAGGAGTTTAGGAAGAGATTGATATTTCTTTTATGTAACAATATTCGCTTTGTGGCTTTGTGACTTTTAACATTAGCTGAGATTCTGCACTTACACATATACCTGTCGTTATCAACTTTTTGTAACCATTCTTTACAATATTCATCCTGTAACCATTATTCACGGAACGACCTCAGATATCGTCTCTTCATTTCACTGTTATTGCTCACTGTTTTGTATTATGAAACTTAGCCTATTCACGGACGATCCGAGAGTTGCAACAATAGCCGATAAACCGATAAATTGACAAAAATGCAAAAAATAGACGCTGCCAATTGACACGTTGCCGCTACTTACCAGTGTTTCTTTAATAATACACTATCCGTTTACTGTAGACGCAAAAATGAGAAGTTACAACAAGAATTTAACATTCGAACAAAATTATTCAAAGTAGGCAAAGAATAAGGTCATATTCAAGCCCGTAGGTGAAAGTCGTTGGCCCATATACTCGGAGGCTTCTTTCCAAACCCGGACACTGTGGGCGGTACTCGGAGATCTGGTAACCCTATATAATAATAGCCCTGAATGAGAACGCTTCAAGTAGTTCTCCGTAACCCTGTCGAAAGCTAGGAAAAGGAAAGCTGGAAACTGCCACGACGTCAGTAGCCACTGGGTCTGAAAATATCTCTGAAGGTACAAGTCAGTATTCAGAGATTTATTATTAGAAGACGCCATAATTACCAGTGACGGTCATTTACACGGTTCTTCCGCGATTTAATTGGATGGTGCGGAGGTTTCGGTCAATCTCTGTTGAGCTGGATGACGGAAGTGATTAGAGACGGCGGAGATTCGCATTACGCCCGGCGGCAAAATTGCAAGGGCCGAGTTATCTGCGTGCTCGGTGTCGGCTTTACTTTAGCCCTGATTTAATTAAAAGGCGGACTTCCTTTTAATCTTTTTTCGCGGCTGCGAAGAAAAGTGGCCGCCCACGGCTACTCGGCGCCTCCGCGCCCCCCCAGATAAACCAGTAATTAGGGGCCATGACTTTTGTAACTGCGCCCCGGCGACTTTTTGTTACATATTCATCAGATTTACCCGACCTCACCTCTCCTACAATTAACCTTTTTTTCTCCTCCCTGTGTTTATCCTCGCCTGCCGGAAATTATCGGCGCCTCTCTTGCTGCAGAGTAGCATCAGAAGTAAAATTTCCTACAGTCCTTTTGTCTCTAAGCGAGGAACACCATGCTTACGCGTTACTCGTCTAGCCAGGAAAAACCAAGATTGCAATATCTGGCATATCTCCACAGAGAACTGGTGAGAATGTTATTTACAATAACGACGGCAAAGGACAGATAGAAATAAATGTGAAGAAAAATCTGTAACCAATTACAATTTCATCGAATGGACGATTTATTAAGCAACGCTGGTATTTAATTTCAAGCTTAACTTCGTTGTTACTATAGTAGAGACATTTTCTCCTTTTTCTTAACACTAAGAACGCACATTTAATAATATTAAGACGAATACCAGCATTCCATCCGAAGATAAGCTTACGAAACGGCATAGATAACTGCCGTGTTCTTTCGGCGAAACTGTGACTGGACGCAGCAGTTCTTATCATAATTTTATACAGGGTGAATCACATAGGACATAACATCTCTTTTATTTTGTGAATGGTTATAAACATCGAAACGAGGTTTACGAGAAATGATGACACTCTAAGGGGCACGAACTTTTGTTATGTGATAAAGAGTTTTAATTCTTGTATCGATCAAGATACGGAGCAAGTATGATTTTTAAATATAGTGATGTACTGTTATTTTATCCGTGTTGGATCTTGTGAGCTCCGTGGCCATTAATGGTAGTTGGTGAATGACGCAACCACTCACAAATACATTTTAAATGTTTTATTTTAGTGCCATAACTCATTTCGGCCTACCTTACCCATCTTCAGATGGGTAATATTTTCCGTTACACGGATGTTTCCACACCGCACAAGAGTCTTTAAGTATTTAGTGCTGCTTCACAAGTTGTTTCATGAATGAGAAAAGGGTAAAGTGCTTCCATTTTTGTATATGATGCAAAATAGTTTTGTTCACTTACATAAGCTCCAGTAGACTGCGATTTGTCTTACTGTGGTTCATGTGGCTTTCTAGCTTAATATGCATGTTGAATTCCATACAGGTAACACATTGTAAATAAAATAGTGTGGCACACTTCATAATATTCTGAAAATGAGTGTTGAACATCAAATACGTGACATACGCTTGATGTTTTTGTTTGCAGTGCAAAGGTTATCCTAAAAGAAAAGGTACAAAGATATGTTCATTAAATATTAACCAAGTATGTAAACAGAGCAAAAGATGATACTTGGGTTGTGCAAAATGTAGCAAGTTAAAAGCAGAAAAATGTTTGCACTCTAAGACTAAACTTATTATTAAGACAGTGGGACAATTTGTTCTTAAGTTTTTCTTTCTGTTGATGAAGTAATTGACGAAATTCTTTATAAAGCCAACTGATTGCATACTCTAAAGTAGGAATATGTGTACGCACATTTATATATACAGGTATTTGACTATGATTACAGTTTATAAGTTGGTTGTGGGAAACACAAAAATGCATCTCTTAAAGGAACTACAAATATACTGTATATCCAGACCGTCAGCTCACCCCATTACATTCTTAATTGGGAAGCTGGAGCCAGGCAATAAACACTTTTTATATAATATATTTTGGCTGTTCACAGAAATCAGACACAAATTGCACCGCTAACAGTCACACCACTGCAGTTTAATAAATGAGTACATAATCATATAAATCTAAACTAGCATGATGGACAAATGAACTTTTAAATTTCCTGCAACTAACTTATAAACTGCAATCATAATCAGATATCTGTATGGTACATATAAATGTGCATAATACATTTCTTCTTTATAATATGTAATCAGTTGGCTTTAAAAAATTTCCTTAATAACTTCCACGTATGTGAATACAACTATTTTGCATCATATAGAAAAAATGGAGGTACTTTAGTGTATTCTTATTAATGAAACAGCTTATAAAGTGAACCAAATCCTCAGACATTCTTGTCCAGTGTGGACCAAGCAACATGCTGTTGGTCAAAACATCTCTGTAACGAAAAATATTAGTCATCAGAAGATGAGCATGGAAGCTGAAACTGGTTATGGCACTAAAATAAAATATTTAGAAACTGTTTGTGACTGGTTGCATCATTTACTATCTAGAATGATATACGACATCTGAAAGCGATTCAAAAGACGATTAGTGTTACGCTGCTTTTTCATTTTGAGCTTCAAACTTTTCTGAAAAGAATCTGAGAAATATTACCAAGAGCTGTAAAATGATGTTACAAAGATAATATGGTTCGATTAAAAAATATAGTGAGTGCTATACACGTGTGAGGTGATCATAAGCGAAAACGTCTAGAGAATTTATGTCACTTCGTCTTGAAGGTTGAGACTGAGGCCCTGCTCGACGTGTCCATCTTGGACTATATCGGAAAGTTAGATATGTCTTAAATCAGCAGAACGATGTGCCGATAGTCCATCATGGATGTACCAGATCCCCCAGTCATGGACCACAGGTGACACTGAGCTCACTTACGTTATGAGAACGGTTATACAGTTAGCACCAGGTCAACGTTTATATAACTTTTTGCAAGTGCTCTTCATATCTATAGCAATATTAATAATATAGCTATAGCGTCTGTCTATTTGACCACACTAACATCCAAAACTATTAAAGCAATTTTCATTGGTTATTACAGACAGCTAGAGCGCAGCTTAGAGCAACATACAGGCTCTGTTTCATCAATATCGGCTAAAGGAACATTAAGATATCGTGATTTCAATATTTATCTTAATCCGTGATGTCTGTGTGTTTGAACATGCTAATGTCCAAACGTACTAGACGAAATTTAATATTTCATGGGACTTACACAGATTGGTCATATTCCGTCAACATCGGCTGTCGAGTAACAGAAAAACAGCCAAATCGCAATTTAAAGTTTCATCGCGATGTTGGGTAAAATTTTTCCTCTTTGAGAAAGCCACCGAGCGAGGTGGCGCAGTGGTTAGCACACTGGACTCGCATTCGGGAAGACGACGGTTCAATCCCGTCTCCAGCCATCCTGATTTAGGTTTTCCGTGATTTCCCTAAATCGTTTCAGGCAAATGCCGGGATGGTTCCTTTTGAAAGGGCACGGCGATTTCCTTCCAAATCCTTCCCTAACCCGAGCTTGCGCTCCGTCTCTAATGACCTCGTTGTCGACGGGACGTTAAACAACACTAACCTAACCTAACCTGAGAAAGCTCTTTCACGTTTTCACTGTATCACATCTGAGAAAATGCTTTTATTGGTTGATACATTTTTCGCCATACGACTCAAAGTAATAGATACAGTACTTATACAATCCACAACATGCTTAATCCCTACTTTCATACTAATATTATTAAGTGCGAAAGTAACTGCTTTAAGTTTCCACGACTTCACGACTAATCAACGCAACTGATTTCGATGAAATTTGGTATGGAAACACCTTGAACCCTGAGTAGTAACATAGGCTGTTTAAGAAGATTAAAAAGAATCTACCCCTATGAGAGTGAAAATGAGAACATAAACCATGTTAAAAAATTGGCCATGTGGCAGTAGGACTCGCCTGGTGATCGTTTCTCACAAACACGATTACGTCTACAGGCACTTCATCAATTCCGGCAATCGAGGATCCGACGATTTATGCTTGTTACCGACACTGATACTGGCGAGACATCGGTCGCAGGGATTCCAGGAATTTAGAGAATGTCTTAATTTGAAGTTTGAAGTGTCGCAAGAAATGACAAAAGAAACACTTTTTTCGTGTGATGTAAGTTATCAATTTTCAGTTTTTCTTTTACTTGTGCAGTGAACCTTTCTTCTTGCCAAGTTTCATGGTTCTACGACAAAGGGTCTGTATGGTTTGATGAGTGACGTCGCGAGTATAAGAAGGTGTGGCATAAATCACCGTATCTTTTGATTACATTGCCTTAGAGGCTTAACATTCTTACTCCACCAATGGTCTACTGATTTGAGTATCTGACACAAAATCACATGTGACACAAATGATACGTCTACCCGTGTTCCTGAGCGAAAGCTGTCTAAAGAGACGGGCAGACAGAAAGGCAGTCACATAAAAGAAAAAAAATTATGTGATACAATTACAAATGGAAACTTTCGGATTTTTTCCCTTTTTTTAGTGTGAAACCTAACTTCTTGCCAAATTTCATGATTCTAGGTCAACGGGAAGTACACCGTATGCTTTGATGACTGAGTTTGCGAAAATCAAAATATGTGGTACGAGTGGCTGTGTTGACTTAGATGCTTTACTTTTATACATCATCAAGGGACTTTAGACCTCAACAGGTGCCGTAAATTTCAACTTGATACGTCTACTCGTTCCTAAAAAAAAAGGGCATTTTCAATAGTCGGACAGACAGACAGCAAAAAATTGGTCCTATAGAGATTCCGTTTTTACCGACTGTGGTATGGAAACCTTAAAATTATTAAATTTGTTGCACATTGTTCACATTTTATGTTGTGCAATTACTGTAGTAAAACCGTGTGTAGATGGGCATTCCTGCCCACGACCTTCCGCTGCGCCATGCACTGAGGTAGGGGAGCGGCGCTGTTTGGGGTAGGGTGAGGGAGACGCGCCTTCTACCTGTGCTTACCCGAATAGGTGGACACCTGAGAGCAGCCGACATTATTGCACGTAGAATAGCTTACTTACTCACCGTCACTCTTCATAACAAGTCTACTGATGTGTGAATGCAGCTGTGGGCAGCTGCTACAACTATATTTACTGACGAATATTCAGCTTCCAACGACTACCTGATCAGTTTCGTTGTCATATCTAATTGGTTCCAACACCTTAATTCCACACCTTAATTGGAGGAGTATGGGTCTCGAGTATCTCTTATTCTCGTAACTCATCTATGAACACGTTGATGCTGATCTGACCATCAGAAACAGAAATAATGTTCATCGCTGAGCCTAACAGACCGTCACTTGACTTTTTCTACATCCATCCAATTATACATAGTCTTTAGCATAGTGTAAGCGGTAAATAACACATGGTAACTTAAGATTTCAGCCCTGCTCCGAGTAATATGTACTTGCAGTTCGTGCTAACACGGTGCCTATAAAATTTGTACAGAAGTCGGCTGTTTTCATCCCTCTCTTCGTCAAAGCAAGTCGAATGACTACGACACCATCGTCACGTAGTCCTTCTGGAAGGACCCGTGCCTCGTCTCCTTGGAAAACTGTCGTCCTGACTCCATGACGTCGCCACTCGTTCTGCAGTCAATGCACTACTGCTTTACTGTATGTACGATTTGTCGGCATGATGCCCCCTTGTCTCTCATGCGAATTATTTGACCTGTCTCAAAGTCCGACAAATGACACGAAGCTGCATTTGCACATCATATGCGCGTGCTTTGTTGCGATCTCCACGAGTAAAGTTCGTGTAACATAGGACACACCACTTACACTGAGGTGACAAAAGTCATTTGATAGCTATATGCATATTTACAGCTGGTTGTAATATTGGGTACACAAGGTGTAAAAGGGCAGGGTAATAAAATGGAGTCCGCCCCGATAGCTGAGTGGTCAGTGCTGCGGTCTGTCACGCCAAGGGGCCCGGGTTCGATTCCCGTGTTGTTCTCACTTTCATTTCATCATAATCAGTGGAAGGCAACGGGAAGACACTAATGGAATCACTTCCCTAGACGCTCATGGGGTGGACCTCTCTGACGAGGCTTCCCCCATGACAAGACCTGCCGTAAGGCAGAACATAAAGTTTTAATAAAATGGAACACCTACAGCAGTCCTTACTATGTTATTTATTAGGTAGATATCACTTGTGCTGCCGCAGTATACCATCTTTAGGCCTCAGCTGACGATGATTTGCTATTTGGTGTTTGAGACACAACTTGTTGTTACAGGTATTTTGCAAAAACCAGTTCATAGATATTGGGCACCGATGGAATCGTGAATATGTTAGGAGTTAACACCCTCATCGTCAGTTAATGGCTGAAGATGGTATACTGAAACACCGAAACTGGGAGCCATTTAATAAATAACATCGTAAGGATGGCTGTAGGTCGTCCATAAAAGTTCACGTAAGTGAACGGCCGAAGTCTCTCAAACCTCCAGTCAGACAGAAGGATGAACATACAAAATATGGCAGTGCGTAGGCGGAGCTTGCACCCGTGGTCTAGGGGTAGCGTCTTTGATTCTTAACCAAAACGTCTTCGGTCCCGGGTTCGATCCCCGCCACTGCCTAAATTTTGATAAATAATCAGCATTGGCGGCAGAAGACTTCCGGCATAAGAAGTCAGCCTTATTCTGCCAACGGCCTTGACAAAGAGGGCGGAGGAGCGGATAGAGGTTCAGGGCACTCTCTTGTCCTAGGGGTGGGAAATTGCCCCTAAAGGCGGAGGAATCACCAATGATCAACGACATGAGGATGCAGAAGGCAATGAAAACTACTGCATTAAAGACACGTAACGTGTATCCGCAGGACATGTGGGCTGTAATTGAAGAAGTGTCATGATGATCTCTCCATTGGCAAAAGATTCCGGAATAGTCCCCCATTCGGATCCCTGGGGGGGGGGGGGGGGGGGGAGGGGGACTGCCAAGGGGGAGGTTACCATGAGAAAAAGATTGAATAATCAACGAAAGGATAACGTTCTACGAGTCGGGGCGTGGAATGTCAGAAGCTTGAACGTGGTAGGGAAACTAGAAAATCTGAAAAGGGAAACGCAAAGGCTCAATCTAGATATAGTAGAGGTCAGTGAAGTGAAGTGGAAAGAAGACAAGGATTTCTGGTCAGATGAGTATCGGGTAATATCAACAGCAGCAGAAAATGGTATAACAGGTGTAGGATTCGTTACGGATAGGAAGGTAGGGTAGAGGGTGTGTTACTATGAACAGTTCAGTGACCGGGTTGTTCTAATCAGAATCGACAGCTGACCAACACCGACAACGATAGTTCAGGTATACATGCCGACGTCGCAAGCTGAAGATGAACAGATAGAGAAAGTGTATGAGAATATTGAAAGGGTAATGCAGTATGTAAAGGGGCACGAAATTCTAATAGTCATGGGCGACTGGAATGCAGTTGTAGGGGAAGGAGTAGAAGAAAAGGTTACAGAAGAATATGGGCTTGCGACAAGGAATGAAAGACGAGAAAGACTAATTGAGTTCTGTAACAAGTTTCAACTAGTAATAGCGAATACCCTGTTCAAGAATCACAAGAGAAGGAGGTATCCTTGGAAAAGGCCGGGAGATACGGGAAGATTTCAATTAGATTACATCATGGTCAGACAGGGATTCCGAAATCAGATACTGGACTGTAAGCCGTACCCAGGAGCAGATATAGACTCAGATCACAATATAATAGTGATGAAGAGTAGGCTGAAGTTCAAGAAGCCGGCCGAAGTGGCCGTGTGGTTAAAGGCGCTGCGGTCTTGAACCGCAAGACCGCTACGGTCGCAGGTTCGAATCCTGCCTCGGGCATGGATGTTTGTGATGTCCTTAGGTTAGTTAGGTTTAACTAGTTCTAAGTTCTAGGGGACTAATGACCTCAGCAGTTGAGTCCCATAGTGCTCAGAGCCATTTGAACCATTTTTTTTTTTTTTTGAAGTTCAAGACATTAGTCAGGGAGAATCAATACGCAAAGAAGTGGGATACGGAAGTACTAAGGAATGACGAGATACGTTTGAAGTTCTCTAACGCTATAGATACAGCAATAAGGAATAGCGCAGTAGGCAGTACAGTTGAAGAGGAATGGACACCTCTAAAAAGAGCCATCACAGAAATTGGGAAAGAAAACTTAGGTACAAAGAATGTAGCTGCGAAGAAACCATGGATAACAGAAGAAATACTTCAGTTGATTGATGAAAGGAGGAAGTACAAACATGTTTCGGGAAAATCAGGAATACAGAAATACAAGTCGTTGAGGAATGAAATAAATAGGAAGTGCAGGGAAGCTAAGACGAAATGGCTGCAGGAAAAATGTGAAGACATCGGAAAAGATATGATTGTCGGAAGGACAGACTCAGCATACAGAAAGTCAAACAACCTTTGGTGGCATTAAAAGCAACAGTGGTAACGTTAAGAGTGCAACGGGAATTCCACTGTTAAATGCAGAGGAGAGAGCAGATAGGTGGAAAGAATACAGTGAAAGCCTCTATGAGGGTGAAGATTTGTCTGATGTGATAGGAGAAGAAACAGGAGTCGATTTAGAAGAGATAGGGGATCCCGTATTAGAATCGGAATTTAAAAGAGCTTCGGAGGACTTACGGTCAAATATGGCAGAAGGGATAGATAACATTCCATCAGAATTTCTAAAATCATTGGGAGAAGTGGCCACAAAACGACTATTCACGTTGGTGTGTAGAATATATTAGTCTGGCGCCATACCATCTGACTTTCGGAAAAGCATCATCCGCACAATTCCGAAGACGGCAAGAGCTGACAAGTGCGAGAATTGTCGCACAATCAGCTTAGCATCGCATGCATCGAAGCTGCTTACAAGAATAATATACAGAAGAATGGAAAAGAAAATTGAGAATGCGCTAGGTGACGATCAGTTTGGCTTTAGGAAAAGTAAAGGGATGAGAGAGGCAATTCTGACGTTACGGCTAATAATGGAAGCAAGACTAAAGAAAAATCAAGACAATTTCATAGGATTTGTCGACCTGGGAAAAGCGTTCGACAATATAAAATGGTGCAAACTGTTCGAGATTCTGAAAAAAGTAGGGGTAAGCTATAGGGAGAGACGGGTCATATACAATATGTACAGCAACCAAGAGGGAATAATAAGAGTGGACGATCAAGAACGAAGTGCTCGTATTAAGAAGGGTGTAAGACAAGGCTGTAGCCTTTCGCCCCTACTCTTCAATCTGTACATCGAGGAAGCAATGATGGAAATAAAAGAAAGGTTCAGGAGTGGAATAAAAATAAAAGGTGAAAGGATATCAATGATACAATTCGCTGATGACATTGCTATCCTGAGTGAAAGTGAAGAAGAATTAAATGATCTGCTGAACGGAATGAACAATCTAATGAGTACACAGTATGGTTTGAGAGTAAATCGGAGAAAGACAAAGGTAATGAGAAGTAGTAGAAATGAGAACAGCGAGAAACTTAACATCAGGATTGATGGTCACGAAGTCAATGAAGTTAAGGAATTCTGCTACCTAGGCAGTAAAATAACCAATGACGGAAGGAGCAAGGAGGACATTAAAAGCAGACTCGCTATGGCAAAAAAGGCATTTCTGGCCAAGAGATGTCTACTAATATCAAATACCGGCCTTAATTTGAGGAAGAAATTTCTGAGGATGTACGTCTGGAGTACAGCATTGAATGGTAGTGAAACATGGACTGTGGGAAAACCGGAACAGAAGTGAATCGAAGCATTTGAGACGTGGTGCTATAGACGAATGTTGAAAATTAGGTGGACTGATAAGGTAGGGAATGAGGAGGTTCTACGCAGAATCGGAGAGGAAAGGAATATGTGGAAAACACTGATAAGGAGAAGGGACAGGATGATAGGACATCTGCTAAGACATGACGGAATGACTTCCATGGTAGTTGAGGGAGCTGTAGAGGGCAAAAACTGTAGAGGAAGACAGAGATTGGATTACGTCAAGCAAATAATTGAGAACGTAGGTTGCAAGTGCTACTCTGAGATGAAGAGGTTAGCACAGCAAAGGAATTCGTGGCGGGCCGCATCAAACCAGTCACTAGACTGATGACCAAAGAAAGGCGGAGCTGTCGTTTGTACTGGTCATTCAAGTGGGAAGGTTTCCGACGTGATGACCACGCGACGGGAATTAATAGACTTTGAACGCGCAATGGTAGCTAGAGCTAGACACGTGGGACATTCAATCTCGGAAGCCTGTAGGGAATTCAATATTCTGTGACCCACAGAGTCAAGATACCGGTGAAAATAGTAAATTTCAGACATTACCTATCTCCACGGAAAACTAAGTGGCCGACAACCTTCACTTAACGACTGAGAGCAGCGGCGTCTGCATAGAGTTGTCTTTGCTACCAGACAAGCAGCACTGCCTGGGGTAACATCAGAAATCAGTTAGAACTGTATGGTGGAATCTGGCGTCAATGGGTTATGGGAGGAGGTGAACGACGCGAATGTCTTTGCTAACCTACAGCACCTCTCCGAGTTTGTGACCATACCGTTTGCACTCTAGATGACTGATATACGTGTCATGATCAGAAGAGTCCCGATTTTACCCGGTAAGAGTTGATGGTAGGGGTCAAGTGTGGCGAAGACCCGACGAAACCATGAAGGCAAGTCGTCATTAAGGCACTGTGCAAACAGATGGTGGCTGCATGATGTTGTGGGCTTGTTTACATGGAATGGATTGGATCATCTGGTGCAATTGAACCGATCATTAACTGGCAGTTCTTATGTTCGGCTACTTGGAGACCGTTTGCAGCCATTCATGGACTTCATGTTCCCAAACAACGATGGAATTTTTGCGGATAACAATGCGCCATGTCAGCGGGCCACAGTTGTACGCGACTGGTTTGAGGAGCATTCTGAACAATTGGAGCGAATTATTTGGTCAGCCGGATCACCCAACGTAAATCCCATCGCACGTTTATGGGGCATAATCGCAACGTCAGTGCGTGCACAAAATCCTATACTGGCGACACATTTGCAGTTATGGACGGCTATAGAGGCAGCATGATGCAATATTTGTACAGAGGGCTTCCAACGACTTGTTGAGTCCATGCCGCATCTCTTCGTTACATCGATCAAAAGGAGGACCAACAAGATACTAGGTGATATCGCATGACTTTTCTCATCTCCGTGTCTATCACCATCAGTGCTGATGTATAGGAATGGATCTATATGTTTTGAAAATACTCGAAATAAACTCGCATCATAATGAAATTTATGCAACATAGAATGGAAATACTGAACTATCACTGTCGTACCGCTCAGTCAAGGAGTTCACAGTTTCACACTTTCCATTTCCGTCACTGTACAAAGGGACTTAATTGAAAACTTGGCCTGTCAAATACGTTTGAACTAACCAGGAGATTACTTGGTACTGATTTAAGCGGCTGCTGGTCATTTGGTCGTTGCTGTCATCGCTCAAACGGTTCGTTAACGGACCGATGTTGTGGAACATTTTTGCCACTTTCATCGTATAATTCTACCCAAGCCAGGTTTTCGACAATACTTATGACACGCCCTGTAAAAACACGGCTTCCTGTTATAACAACCCAAGGCTGTCCCATAAATTAAACTATTCGACAGGGATTCATCGTAGATGAATTGCCCGATACCATTTTTGGTCGAATTCTCGCGATCTTCAATTTTTACTCGGAAACCCAGTTTTTCCTTAGTTTCACCCTGCTTTGCTACTTCAGTACACACTTCATAATTGTTGAAAACGTTTTACAAGCATCTTCATAAAAAGGCAATCATCCTGATATTTATCACGGTTAGATTAAATAAAAATAAACAGAATGATATTCTATAAGGCAAAAATATATTTCAATTTACTAACCATCACATGATATCAGACTTCCTTTGATGTGGCCAAAAGCACAGAACTTGTTTTACTGAAAACACTCAGATACATATCTTTGACTTGTAGACTCTTTGGAGTTATTATTCGCGCCTTTAGTTAGTTGGATGTTGGTTTTCGAAAACAGGACGGTCACAGATGGAGTGAATTTGTTTGAAGCTTATTATCATAAAACTGTGGGATCAAGAATTAATACTTAAGAAAAATATACCTGGAAGAGATTTTTTCCACTTGCGTGCAAAGAATGAACAATAAAGTGGCCATTTTAAAATGGAGTTAGTGTTTCGAGTCATTACGATTTGAAGACATGTACCGACAAATTTCAGGTTTCAGAGACATTGTAACATCTACTGGGAGACTGAACAGGCGTTCAAGTATAACAGCTACGCAATAATTTACTGTTTATATTCCAGACACTATCGTTCAGTTATTAAATTTCTTCGATTATCGTTGCAGACTGTATTCTATGCGATTGTTCTAATGTGTGTTGGGCTATAACTTCCAGACCTTGCTTCTCCAATTTTGTTTGGTGTAGATCACAGTGAAACTAGCTTCGAAAAATAGATCTACACTGATAAACTGCGTGAATGAGATAGTTTGCGACTTTATCCTATGACTCATACGTTAAACAGAATAAAGATTTTGTTTGCGATATGATGATCCACTTGGAATGAGATGTAAAATAAGAATCATGTGTCTAGGATAACTACGTGACAGTCTTGTAGCTTCCTTAAACTACACGGACAGATCAAGCTCTCAGTAATTAAAACTTCCGGGCTAAGAGGCCGTGGTCCAATAGTAGAAATACTTCTCCCTGACGTTTCGTTGCCAGCTGCGGGCAACATCATCTGAGGTGAGTCTACGACTGGCTGCTAGGCCGTGGAGGTCCTGTTTATATAGAGCGTGTAGAGGGCGCCACCACTCGTCACGTGTTGTCAAAAGTAAAACTATCTCTGGCTGGCGTCATTACTCTCGATCGAAGGTAATCGATTGTCACATCTTTGGTACAAATTCGATCGCCATATCTTATCTAACTTCAAGCCTTCTACTTTCCTGTTAAAATTATTGTGGTGTTTAACAATCTCTACAGCCTCTCTATACATACGTGCATAATAATGCGATGTCTTAGCTAGCACGCTCGTCTCACACTGAGACCGATAGTAAGTGCTATTGGATCCCCTACTCAAGAGCTGGCTAGACATCTTGCCACCTTGTTACAACCGTTTATTGGAAAAACTGATCATTACATTAAAAACTCTATGCACTTCATCGAAAAATTGAAGATTACCGTCAGCCTCAGTGATATTCTTGTCAGCTTTGATGTGGTGTCTCTGTTCACCATGGTTCCTGTCAACGAAGCTCTTCCTTGCATATCTGACATATTTCCTACTCATATAGTAGCTTTGTTTAGATATTGCCTTTCCACGACTTATTTTCAGTACAATAATGAGTTCTATGAACAAATTAATGGAGTGGCAATGGGTAGCCCTTTAAGTCCAGCCGTTGCTAATATTTTTACGGAATTTTTTTGAAAAGCAAGCACTGCAGTCAGCCAGAAAAAGGCCTTTGAAGTGGTATCGGTATGTGGACGACTCTTTTGTCATATGGAATCTCGGTGAAGAAGCACTGAACCGTTTTTTGAAGCATTGGAATAGCATCAATTCAAAAATACAATTCACTATGGAGACGGAAAGTAATGGACAGATTAATTTTTTGGACGTCTCATTAATTAAACGAGCAGATGGGACTCTGGGTCACAAAGTCTACAGAAAAGATACGCATACCGATCGTTATCTTCATAAGGATTCAAACCATCATCCCAGGCAGTAGAGAGGTATTATCAAGACATTGGTGAAGAGGGCTAATAAAATCTGTGAGCCAGCTTATTTGCAAGAGGAACTAAATCACTTGCGGACCGCTTTCCAGAAAAATAGGTACGCTGGGAAGGAGATAGATCGAGCACTCCATCCCAGAAGAAAAATGTCCGAAAACGTGCAACAACAAGAACCATCGGTGGGGAAAGTTTTTCTTCCATTCATCCATAATATTACGGACCGTATCAGGAAAGTGCTGGCCAAGTTCAGAGTTGAAACAATCATCAGACCCACCAAGAAGATTAGTGAATGCTTAAGATCGGCGAAAGATGCACGACACCCTTTAGCTACTCCTCGTGTGTATAAGATTCCGTGTAGTTGAGGGAAGGTTTACATTGGAACCACAAAAAGAAGTATCAATACCCGCCTCGACTGGGACACACGGACAAATCGGCTGTAGCGGAACATGTTTCTGAAACGGGTGACCATGACATAAAATTTAGTGAGACGAGCGTGCTAGCTAAGACATCGCATTATTATGCACGTATGTATAGAGAGCCTGTAGAGATTTTTAAACACCACAATAATATTAACAGGAAAGAAGAAGGCTTGAAGTTAGATAAAATATGGCGATCGACTTTGTGCCAAAGATGTGACAATCGATTACCTTCGATCGAGAGTAATGACGCCAGCCAGAGATAGTTTTACTGTTGACAACACGTGACGAGTGGTGGCGCCCTCTACGCGCTCTATATAAACAGGACCTCCACGGCCTAGCAGCCAGTCGTAGACTCACCTCAGATGATGTTGCCCGCAGCTGGCAACGAAACGTCAGGGAGAAGTATTTCTACTATTGGACCACGGCATCTTAGCCCGGAAGTTTTAATTACTGAAGACGCCGGCCGTGAAAGCCTACACGCTATGATTAGTTTAAGCTCTGTTATGTCCCGAAAGAAACATGATTGAAGGAGTTTCGTGGTAGAATATCAAATAAAACTAAAAGATCCTAAAAATATAGTTTAGAAGGTCATAGTGAAAGGGAAAGGTCGTAGAATCTTTTAAAACTACCTTGACTGGGATCGATCCAGTAAAACGAAGACTCGAATACCAATAGTAAATCTGCCATATTTTATTCACAAAAACAATGTTGAAAATAAGGTAACTGCTCGTTACAATGTTCCGTAACGTTTTCAAAGCAGTAGGATGGCTATGCAAAATTATTTAAAAAATTATCACCATAGTTACAAAAATACTGTTCCGCGTTACAATTCGGATATATGTCTTTATACTCTTGATAATAGAAACTATTTCCACGTGTCTTGTTAAATGATAATGTTTGCAGTAAAACTGTGAAGCTATTAGTACTGTTTTCCAAATGAACGAGCACAAATGAGAGGATTTTGAGAGAAATACTCTGTTATAATTGAAATGGTAATGAATAGGGGCAAAGCAGTACAGTGCCCGAAAGAAAAATCTAGTCTGCGGCACTTGCGTTGCGTTTTGTAATTTAATTGAGTTACGTATGTTAAAAGTGGGGCTAAATGTGCGAGAGATTATTTCTACATAGCATAGATAACTACTGGATACATCTGCACCTCGATATTCTTCCCTCCCTTCCTCCCTCCCACCCTGTCTCTCTCTCTCTCTCTTTTTCTCTCTCTCTCCTTCTCTCCCTCTCTGTGTCTGTAGAGCTGTTTTTTTGTGTGCGTGCGTACACGTATGAGCTTTTGTGTGTTTGTGTGTGTATGTGTGTGTGTGTGGAGGGGGGAGGGTGGCGGGCGTGTAGCTAGAATTGTGCGGAATCAAATATTACAAAACACCAGCTAATTTCGCGTCATACTGTACATGTGGCTTTCTTTTTTTGTTAATAAACTACATATAGCCTTTGAAACTGATATTCATTAAATGATTTTGCGGTCTCGTTATAATTGCCCCAGAATACAAACTATTTTGTGAGCTGTAAAAGATCATTACCTCAAAGTGGAAGTCTGTTCTGTGAGAGATTCGGACAATCTGCACTGGAAAGTATCGTCCGCGAATTGCCTCGCAAAACATTTTGTTAAACCGTTATTTGCCCTGTTGGGAGATTTTGAAATCGAGGGGTCGCCACTTGGATTTTAGCTATGATGTCCTGTAACGAACTGATTCCCTAGAGCTTACCTAGCTAATGTATAGTAGACAATGCGTTCGTGACGGATAATAAGCTGAGGAGCGAAAACCACTTAGAGAGGCGTCAGCTTCCCCAATATCTGCGCACGCTTTCCGGTGCCACAGGAGTTGAACACGAAAGACTGACTGGAAAAGTAAAGGTCGTCCAGTTACCGGGTATCGTGTAATCCACTAAGTGTGTTGATGTTTTACGACATGTAGGGAAGATTATTATCAGTGGCGTTGTAACAAAATGATTTAATTGAACATAGCGACATTGGCAGCAGTGTCATATACAGACCGTTTCATAAAATTATCGTACAATACCTATATTTATGCGAAATATAATCAAGTAAACATTGAATGATTTAAATTTTTTCGCTGTTAATAGCCATGATCCAGTGTAAAACTTTTTAAAATTGGAAACAACAGATAATTCTGGAAATTAAAAATCTTACTTATGCTTCTGTAATACTGCTATGTACTATACAGACGCCACAGCACCTGACTGTAACTTACTGTGTTCTAAATGCATAAAGGAACATGGCTGAAACCGGAGTTTCAGGCTTTTTAGAACATGTCTAAGTTGTGATTCATTCAACAATCCGTTTTGCTGTAGAAATATTAAATGTCTTTATGGTGAACTTATGATTTTCTGAAGCACTGGTAATTATTTCATTTTACGAGGGTTGGAACTTCAATAGTGGCAACTATTTATTTACAGCTCTTACAAAACAGATACGTGTTTCAATGTTTTACTGATCTTCAAAGTAGTCACCAACATTGTTTACAGCCCGTTGCCAGCGACGTGGAAGTATTAGGATACTCTTAGCAGTGCCAGTTGTGTTGGCAGTTGGAGCGGCGCGGTCTATTGCCCGACGAATTTGTAGCAGTTCTGAAGCGTATGCCGTGAAGTGTTTCCTTCAGTTTTGGAATCGAGTTGAACTCACGAGGGCCTAAGTCAGGGGAGTGCAGTAGGTGGTATAATACTTAGCAGCCCCATCAGTCAAATCAGTAACAGCTTGCGCTGTACGTTCTTGAGTATTGTCCTGCAGATAGATGGTCAGGTCCTGCAGAAAGTGTCATCACTTCTGTTTCTAAGCTGGTCGTAGGTTGTGTTCCAAAAATGAACAGCATAGAGTCAGATTTAATGACATTTTCTGCAGGACCCGACCATCATTTTGCAGGACAATGCTGAAGCATGTACAGTGCAAGGTGTTACTGATTTGTTTGACTGATGGGGCTGCTAAGTACTATAACTCCTACTGCACTCACCTTACTTATGCCCTCGTTAGTTCAATTCGATTTCTAAACTGAAGGAAACACTTCTCGGCATTCACTTCAGAACTGCTACAAATTCGTCGGGCAATAGACCGCGCCGCTCTAACTGCCAACACAACTGGCACTGCTAAGAGTATCCTACGGCTTTCACATCGCTGGCAACGGGTTATACACAATGCTGGTGACTACTTTGAAGGTCAGTAAAACTTTGAAACACGTACCTATTTTGTACGAGCTGTAAATAAATAGTTGCCACTATTAAATTTCCAGCCCTCGTATTTGTCAGCGTATACAATCTATCATTGTAGCCTCTCCCCGATGTTGTTCAATCTGTATATTGAGCAAGCAGTAAAGGAAACAAAAGAAAAATTCGGAGTAGGTATTAAAATTCATGGAGAAGGAATAAAAACTTTGAGGTTTGCCGATGACATTGTAATTCTGTCAGAGACAGCAAAGGACTTGGAAGAGCAGTTAAATGGAATGGACAGTGTCTTGAAAGGAGGATATAAGATGAACATCATCAAAAGAAAAACAAGGATAATGGAATGTAGTCTAATTAAGTCGGGTGATGCTGAGGGAATTAGATTAGGAAATGAGACACTTAAAGTAGTAAAGGAGTTTTGCTATTTGGGGAGCAAAATAACTGATGATGGTCGAAGTAGAGAGGATATAAAATGTTGACTGGCAATGGAAAGGAAAGCGTTTCTGAAGAAGAGAAATTTGTTAACATCGAGCATAGATTTAAGTGTCAGGAAGTCATTCCTGAAAGTATTTGTATGGAATGTAGCCATGTATGGAAGTGAAACATGGACGATAAATAGTTTGGACAAGAAGAGAATAGAAGCTTTCGAAATGTGGTGCTACAGAAGAATGCAGAAGATTAGATGGGTAGATCACATAACTAATGAGGAAGTATTGAATAGGATTGGGGAGAAGAGAAGTTTGTGGCACAACTTGACCAGAAGAAGGGATCGGTTCGTAGGACATGTTCTGAGGCATCAAGGGATCACCAATTTAGTATTGGAGGGCAGCGTGGAGGGTAAAAATCGTAGAGGGAGACCAAGAGATGAATACACTAAGCAGATTCAGAAGGATGTAGGTTGCAGTAGGTACGGGGAGATGAAAAAGCTTGCACAGGATAGAGTAGCATGGAGAGCTGCATCAAACCAGTCTCAGGACTGAAGACCACACCAACCAAACCACAATCTATCAGCTCTTCTGGTTAATAATTTCAACATGGAAAGTTTCCTGACACATACATAATATAAGTGCGCAAGGACAGGAGAAGACTGCTTCACATTATAAAAATTTTTTGTGTGACCCAAGGATAAACACACTCGAATCTTTACAATGATTCTTATTTTGCCCAGGGCAACTGTCGGGAAACGAACACAGCTCTTTAAAATTTTCTGGTATACATTCGGTTATACAACAAAATATGGAGGAACACATTTCCTTTGCTCCTTTTTTGTAATGCCTCCATGGAGTACATGCTTTACAGACTCATTGTTCCTTATCTTACGGATACAAATAGATATACCTATAGTTGCCGGAAATATACGCCCTGTGTAGGTGATTCTGGCAGAGGCAAGTTTTGCATGAAGTTGTAGGGAAGCAGCCTACTCACACTGTAGTAAATTCACATCAGTTTCCATTGTGTGCCAACCAGTCTGCTGTAACTAGCTCTGACGTCATAAATGTTGCGCAATACCTTAAAAATCAAGCAAATGACCTAAAACTTTTCTAGCATGTCAAATATAATACTAACTTAATGTGTGTTAAATATCAGTTCGGTAACTTCAGCCATTTTCGAAATTTGGACGTTTTTCTGAAAAAATCATTGGCGCAACAGAAAAGAGCTAGAGACTTCAAAATTTATATTTAGATTGATCTTTCATAATGATTTAATAATAACAGTACTTTGGATTTCACAAATTAAGACTTTAGTGGAAATTCATGATTTTGTGGTTTTCATCTCAAAACTGAAGGAAGCAAGATAGATTAAGTAGGCTAATAAATAAGGCTAGGATGTTTAGATTTAAATAGGTTGGAGGTCCACTATGATTATGAAGATGTGTAAAGTTTCTTTTTAATACCTATAAAATTATAGCGATAGCGGATCTCAAAAGGGGCAGTTCAGAGCTCATCTACTTCGTGCAGTGTAATTTAATTAACTCTCTCGCCCAAAGTATTTAACTTAGCCACGTCAAAATTTTATTATCAATACTTACCTGCGTGCTGAATGCACGTTTAAATTAAAAGCTTCATCGGCCATAAGCAAAAGAAGCTATAAATTATTATGTAACTTGAAGTGGTGCGTTACTAGCCCAGCGGCTAGTCGAGAGAGCCGAAAAGATCAGGCGTTCCCTTCGCCGTCCGCACCGCGGCTTTATATATAAGGACGCTACGCGAGGAAGCAAGGCCCCAGTTCTCTCCAGACGCTGAATGACACGCCATCTGTGTCGGTAGTCGCGTCGCATCAGTGTATCTGCTATAAACAGCCTCGGGTGCCGTATTAAGTTACTAGAGATACGCGGAACCATGAAGACATTTTATGTGAAGTGTTAATTCTGGGATGATTTTCATTAACTAGCTTCAGTTTGCGTATTGTCGTATTTTTCACGTGCCGTCGCGGGACAGACATTCTACCAAATATTTAGCGTGGCGTTTGATGAAATATTTTCATCAAATTATGGCGAGCATTCTTTTTAATATTTAATTCGGACATTTATAGTTGCATCAGCGCATTAGACTCTGAACTGCTCTGTTAGTTAGGTTGTAGGGATACTTGTGTTTTTTATCAGTGAATTTCAGAATATACTCAACTATTTTGGAAAACCGTTTTTGATTAGAAATCCCGGACAATCTCCTAATTCCTCAGAGCTATAAGCTGCAGCTATAATGGTATCTCAATTGAAGTGGGCACTAGGATCTCTAAATACTGGCTCCATGTTGTATTAAATCACTTTCTGGGTGCCAAGAAGTAAATAGAGAGCCAGTGTTGAGAACGGCGAAAGACAGCATTAACAACATTCTAAAAGCTAGAAACTGATCTACATGCAAGCAATTATACAGCGATTCATTTATTTTTCAACAAACCTATCCGCCGCCCCACATATGGTGCATCGGCCGGGAAATCAACTAAGTGAAAGTGATTTTTAACTATTCGGATTCGCGAGTGGAATGCGACACGCAGCTGAGTAATAGAACAGTGAATGTGTTACGTGTGAATGTGGACGACGCAATTGGATTAACAACGCATCTGGATTGACGGAGCTGGCACTGAGTCTAGCGGTGCTGCCGGCATCGCGAGAAGCCAGTCTCGCCGCACCGCAGTCGTCCGCTGGAGCAGCCGGCGCAGAGCCTGCAATTGCGGGCCACGCAAACACACAACAGCCGTCGGAGAGCCGTCTGCAGTTCAACGTGCCACGTCGCATCAGGAATCCTGGTACGCCGCGCCGGCAACGCCATACGTCGTGCAGAAGGAACTAAGTTAAGTGAAAAGCTGTTAAAAATTTTACTAACCTGCACTAAAAGACTGTCTGCGATGGAACCGTCAAAAGAAGCTGAGGTTAAACTTAAATCAGAACCTATGTCTGTTGGGGGAACTGTAAATCCAGACAACGGTTCAAGTGTAAATATGCATGAAAGTAGTAATGTGAAAGTGAAATATGAAGTATTGTCTCCTAACAGTAGTGTGCGAAGGGGAAATGATTCAATAATAGAGACCCCTGTAGTAAAGCGGAAAGTAGAAATTGTAAATTTATGGGATGATAGTTTCTCTGATGAATTAAAAATGAAACAGTCATCAAAGATGGTAGAGTTTAAGAAGGAGCAGTTAGATATGACTAATCAATCAGAAGTTTCATGTAGTTTTGATGATTCTGGTATTGGAGCTAGTTTTTCGTCACCTGAGTGTGATAAAAAGCCAGCTCGTGAGCAACCCAAAGATACTGGGGCTGTTGATCTAAATGTTATATTACAAGCAATAGCTGCCAGTCAAACAAATTTTAATATGCGGTTTGAGGCAATGGACAATAAATTAGAATCCAATAATGCTGAATTAAAGTCTGAAATAAGTGAACAGGTCAAAAGCAGTAATGCTGATTTAAAGTTCGAAATAACTGAGGTCAAAAACAGTAATGCTGAATTAAAGTCTGAGATTGTGGCCAGCCAAACAAATTTTAATAAACGATTGGAGGTAATGGACGATACCTTCAAGGCTGGTTGCAATAAGTTGAAAGAGGATCTAGACAGTTTGAATTATAAAATTGATTACAACCATGAGGATATTAAGAAAAAGGTTGCTCAACAGTTTTCTGAAATGTATAAAACAGTTAAATCCGAAGTTGCTCAAGTTCGCAAAAACTTCCAAATGGGAGATGCGAAGCTGGAGCACAAGTTAACAGAAAAGATCGAGGCGGAATCTGGACTGTGCTCAGATAGGTTTAAAGATGTTAACATAAAAGTAAACATATGTCAAGCAGACATAGATGCAATCAAAACTGATACTACCCATATTGTACAAAGAGTAGATAATGTTGAAATGAAAGTAGAAAATATCAGTACTAACATTGCTAACATTGAAAGTAAAGTAGCTTCAGTAACTTCTGGTAATGGTAATGTACAACAAGTTGTAGCTGCAAACGCCACTTTTATCGGGTGTCGGCAGTTCTTGCGGTTCGATCCAGATAAAAATATCCATCCGCTAGATTTCTGGAACGATTTTGAAGATGTGATTCCACCAACTTGGTCTGAACGAGAGAAAATCTCGTTTATTAGAAGCCATTTAGCAGGTGACGCCATGCGTTGGTCAGTTGATGTTATGTTGAAATGTAAAACATTAGCGGAATTTAAAACAGATTTTATTAATGAGTATTGGTCTAGCAATAAGCAAAATGAAGTGTTGAGAGAATTTTGGAGTGGGAAACGCTTCAATGCAGGCAAGGAATCAATTAAAGAGTTTGCTAGGTCATGGATTTCACGTTTGTCACATATGGCGGAAAAGCTGAAACCTGAAATGATTATACTAGGTCTTGAAGCCAAACTGCCATGGTATTGGCAAATTAGAATTATATCTGCCCCTAGAGACAATCTGGATCGTTTCATTGAGTATTTGGAACGTGTAGAACGTGTTGCTGCCAATGAGGAGCAAGCACGTAATAACCGAAATGCCAATAACAATAATAGTAATTTTAGGAACGAGCAAAGTGGCAATGTAGGTGTTCGCCGTCCTAATAGAGGTAGGAATTGGGGAAATAATTATCAGAACCAACAATGGCATTCAAATGACAGTAATGTTGTGCCAAACAAAAATATGCATGTAAACCACAGTACGGAAAGCAATGCTATGCCAGTTAACTATAATGAAAATAAAGGAAACAGCAGTAGGCCGAGGCAGGAAAACTAGTTCCCGTCTATGAGGACACTGGCGCTCACCAGGCGGTTACTTTTCCTATGCCAGTAGTTAAGAGAATTGGTAAGACAGATCAGAATACTCAGACTGAACATGTGGAGGAAGAGTCGGTAGCACCTAAGGATACAACAGAAATATTAGATCACTCACAGTATTTGATAGATACCGTATTAGAGACGCTTTCTAAGTGGGAAGAGAAAGAGAAGGCGCAGCAGTGTAACGATAGGGACAAGCTACAAAATACTGAATTGTCAGGTGAAGAAGCGGAAGAAATTCATGCTTATATTTACGATGAGGATGATGTGCTCTTATCTAAAGTGCCTGTGCAGGATAGTGATAATGTACTAATAGATTTAGGACAGGAGGTAAGTGAGAATGTAGAGGGTAGGCTGTTGAGGGTCAATGAACCCAGTAGCTGTGACCAGTTGTCACTGGAGAAGGAACCCGACGAAAATAGTAAAAGTGGTTTAGCTGTAACTAGTGTTATGCCCGGTCTGGAGGCGCAGAATCGCTCAGACTACAGTAATTTGGGTCATGTTCAGCAAACTAAATGTAATGAAGTCGTGCGGTGTTTCGATTTAAAATTAATAGACCGACTGGAAAAGGCAGCTGAAAATGTAATTCAGGAAACCCCTACACACTGTGACCTAAATGTAATGAAGACAGATGTCGATCACTTTAGTTGGAGACAAATCCAAAAGGAACTACTAAATGAATTTGAGGAACCACCTGTACAACCTAGAATAAGCCACCCTATAATAATAGTGAATATGTTGGGTATCAATGTACGTTGTCTCTTAGACAGTGGAAGTGAGGTGAGTGCAATATCTCAGTCCTTCTTTGATGCATTACCTGGTAAAGACAAGCTTACAGTAATGAGGGTATCAGGACTAAGAATAATTGGTGCTACTGGCAAGGTTTCAAAAACAGTAAAGCAAGAAGCTTTACTGCCCTTTTACATTAATGATAATTTAATTGATCATCCATGTTTAATTGTAAACAATCTCAGTATTGAGGTTTTAATTGGCATAGATTTCTTGTCAAAATATCAGAGTGTTGTTGACTTTGAAAGAAGCCAGTTAAAAATGGTCTTGCCAATAACCGGAGTAATTATAGTACCTTTTAGTGGTAAACATGTAGTAACTGATCATGAAACTTGGGAGCTGCCTATACGAGTTCTGAAAAACAGGAGATATTGGGACGAAGGTGTTAATCTTAACAACAATAAGTTGAACACAGAAGAAGAAGAAGAAGCAATTATTTTAGACAAAATAGAAGCTAAATTGCAGGAAATCAATAGGATTTCAAGCAATCAAAAGGAAGAACTGAGACAGGTTCTAAAAAGGCATCATAAAGTATTTTCAGATCGACGTGGCGTGGTCAAAGGTTACCAATGAATGCTGTAGGGAGGAGGTTGTTCTGTAACCTCTACACAGTGTGGCAGCTGTGCAGTCCCAGCTGTGTGAGATCTTCTTTCCTTTTCAGGTCTCACTCACTCTTCATCTTTTCTATCCACCTAAATTTTCTAACTCTTCTTTACAGCATTAAACCAATGAATGCTGTAGGGAGGAGGTTGTTCTGTAACCTCTACACAGTGTGGCAGCTGTGCAGTCCCAGCTGTGTGAGATCTTCTTTCCCTTTCAGATCTCACTCATTCTTCCTCTTTCCTGTCCTCAAAAATTTCGACCTCTTCATTCATACATTAAATTTTCCTGTTATGGTTATCAAGCCAGCATTAAATCAATGAATGCTGTAGGGAGGAGGTTGTTCTGTAACCTCTACACAGTGTGGCAGCTGTGCAGTCCCAGCTGTGTGAGATCTTCTTTCCCATTTCAGGTCTCACTCATTCTTCCTCTTTCCTGTCCTCAAAAATTTTGACCCCTTCTTTCCAGACATGAAAATTTTCTGTCATGGCTATCAAGCCATGAGTTATGTAACCATTCTATATACCGATTAGTGACAAAGAAAAATACCTAATGTGACAAACCTAATAGTGACAAACAATAGAGAAGTATGACGTAATTAAGATATAAAATGTATTTGAGTAACAATTATGTATAGTACCCTGGTAATATTGTAAGTACAAAGTGTTGTTTTATTGGAAATGGTCCCACAATAATATTTTAAAGAGATGTACTAATTCATGTACAAGCAGGATCTGAAGTGGTAGTGAAACCTAGTGTATGCTGTAGAGCTAACTAATTAATAGTAAAAGAGATTGCTTAGTGTTATGAAAAATATGCAGATAAGTTGTAAGATTAAACTCACCTGGTGTAGCAAGGAAAGGCAGTGTAATAGAATTGAGCAGTGTTTGTGGTTGAGACGTGAAGGACGCGTCCCTGAAGTATTTATAAGGTTGGAGCTGGCCATTATTTTAGTGTAGTGTGTGACAGGATACACCTACACGTATTGAGGTTATGAGTTGGAGGCGTGAATGCGACCATAGGTACCCTTATGTTAGATGAGACAGAGCAGCTCATGGTGTCCTATAGGTTTAAGGAATTTAGCATTACGCTCGTCCATAATTACTTGATGCACTTTAGTGGTAGGTCTGAGAGAGACTACCTGAGGTTTCAGCGTCCGATCGAGTGGAAATGGATTGCCACGTGAGCAAACTAATCAGCTGCAATACACTATGAATATGAAATAAACGTGCTATCCTATGCTTTTAATATTAATAGAGTGAGTGTTAAATAAGTTCATACACTAGCAAAGTAAATAAATAACATACTGACAGACGTGAAACATTATTTTAGCTCGGCATAAATACACTTCAAAGTAAGTAAGTACCTGATTGCAGATGTGGAACTGACAACAGCAGAAGACCAATAAGTGGATTTAGTAGTCAACTAAACGTAGTGTGTTTTGAACACTCACAACTGTACTATTACCAAAAGTTACTCACATGTACAAAGAAGCTGAGAAAACAACCACTAATCATACTCATACTATCTCTAAGAATAAGGTAATCAAAGATGAGTCAGTTAAGTGCTTAAAATACAAATGTATCCGGAATGTACCGAGCATTGGTTCAGTGTTCTGGCCCAGAAATAACAAATTCAGATTAAATAGGATTTATGATTATATGCCTTGAGCATAAAATTTTCTCTAGTACGTGACTAACGGCGTTTTGAGAGATTTGTTTACCGATTTTATGACAATTAAGTAACCGCGAGAGCAATACTGAAAAAGTTCTGTTAACTTCGTTCCAGTAACATATTGGAAGAGAAAATGTATATATCCCCATTTCATTGTGACCCACCCTTAGATATTAAGTGAACAGAGTCTGAGGCACTCTTTTTGTTTGTTCTACAGGACAAACCAGATAATGGCAGCCTGGTAGCTGCGTGAAAGCGTGGAGTGACTTGGACACAACTCACAGTGACCCCTCCCCTTTCCCCCATGTAATTTAGAGAGAACGTGAAGGACGCACACCATAGCAACTTCCCCTCCTCTACCCTTGTGAATGGAAGTGTAGGACGCCAGCCAAAGCGGCTACAACCACGTGTGTAAAAATTATTGGTGAACTTTTCTTTCAGGTTTAGAAAAGACTGCTAAGAGATAATCATCTGTTTATGTGTCATGTTATTTTCTTTGAATTTGTGTATGTAAAAATGTATTTCATGTATTTAAGATTTTCATAATTTTTCAATTTGTATGTGTTTGTCTAAGGCAATATGTATGCCAAAATATTTCATTGACTTTGCTTAAAATTTTGAGTAATGACATTGTTTAAAAGGCAGTGAACATGCCTACAATTTAAATAATTAATGTAGGTAATCAATTTTCTTTAATGTTTCTACAGGTTTATATTTCAATTTTGATTTTTCATAGGGAGTTAAACTGTACTCTTGCTTCCCTTTTTGTAATTAAATTTTTTTTCATTCATTAACATTTATAAACAAAAAAATTTAAGTAGAGGGTGATGTAGGGAAGCAGCCTACTCACACTGTAGTAAATTCACATCAGTTTCCATTGTGTGCCAACCAGTCTGCTGTAACTAGCTCTGACATCATAAATGTTGCGCAATAACTTAAAAATCAAGCAAATGACCTAAAACTTTTCTAGCATGTCAAATATAATACTAAATTAATGTGTGTTAAATATCAGTTCGATAACTTCAGCCATTTTCGAAATTTGGACGTGTTTCTGAAAAAATCATTGGCGCAACAGAAAAGAGCTAGAGACTTCAAAATTTATATTTAGATTGATCTTTCATAATGATTTAATAATAACAGTACTTTGGATTTCACAAATTAAGACTTTAGTGGAAATTCATGATTTTGTGGTTTTCATCTCAAAACTGAAGGAAGCAAGATAGATTAAGTAGGCTAATAAATAAGGCTAGGATGTTTAGATTTAAATAGGTTGGAGGTCCGCTATGATTATGAAGATGTGTAAAGTTTCTTTTTAATACCTATAAAATTATAGCGATAGCGGATCTCAAAAGGGGCAGTTCAGAGCTCATCTACTGCGTGCAGTGTAATTTAATTAATTCTCTCGCCCAAAGTATTTAACTTAGCCACGTCAAAATTTTATTATCAATACTTACCTGCGTGCTGAATGCACGTTTAAATTAAAAGCTTCATCGGCCATAAGCAAAAGAAGCTATAAATTATTATGTAACTTGAAGTGGTGCGTTACTAGCCCAGCGGATAGTCGAGAGAGCCGAAAAGATCAGGCGTTCCCTTCGCCGTCCGCACCGCGGCTTTATATATAAGGACGCTACGCGAGGAAGCAAGGCCCCAGTTCTCTCCAGACGTTGAATGACACGCCATCTGTGTCGGTAGTCGCGTCGCATCAGTGTATCTGCTATAAACAGCCTCGGGTGCCGTATTAAGTTACTAGAGATACGCGGAACCATGAAGACATTTTATGTGAAGTGTTAATTCTGGGATGATTTTCATTAACTAGCTTCAGTTTGCGTATTGTCGTATTTTTCACGTGCCGTCGCGGGACAGACATTCTACCAAATATTTAGCGTGGCGTTTGATGAAATATTTTCATCAAATTATGGCGAGCATTCTTTTTAATATTTAATTCGGACATTGTGTTTTTTATCAGTGAATTTCAGAATATACTCAACTATTTTGGAAAACCGTTTTTGATTAGAAATCCCGGACAATCTCCTAATTCCTCAGAGCTATAAGCTGCAGCTATAATGGTATCTCAATTGAAGTGGGCACTAGGATCTCTAAATACTGGCTCCATGTTTTATTAAATCACTTTCTGGGTGCCAAGAAGTAAATAGAGAGCCAGTGTTGAGAACGGCGAAAGACAGCATTAACAACATTCTAAAAGCTAGAAACTGATCTACATGCAAGCAATTATACAGCAATTCATTTATTTTTCTACAAACCTATCCGCCGCCCCACAAAGTCAAATTAAATATCAAGAAGTGAACCAATGTGCTTGCATTCTTCCACAGTAATTTACGCGCTCTTGGAGAACTTACGAACTCAGCGACTATAAACCCCAAGCACTGCAGCAGCTACTCTTTTAGCAATCATGAAACAACTAGAGTTGGCTCGACTGGCAGACTGAACTGCCTCCTGAAATATTTCGTATAGTACTTTTATGTAATTTCATAATTGGGATGTTTGAAACATGTCGTACGTAGCCTGAATATGAAACTGGAGACCAAATATCTAAATTCACACGAAGAGTACCTTGTGTCTCGTACAGGGAATGACTCTGTGATAATGGTTTCGTTTGACCTGATTTTGGGGAGAGAGGACCAAACAGGGAGGTCATTGGTCCCATCAGATTAGGGAAATATGGATAAGGAAGTCAGTCGTGCCCTTTCAAAGGAACCATCCTGGCACTTGCCTAAAGCGATTTACGGAAAGCGATTTACCTAAATCAGGATGGCCGGACGCTTGTTTGAACCTTCGTTCCTTCTGTGATAATTAATGAGTTTCACAGGTGCAGGTGCCACAGAACGATTCTTATTACCATTTCCATTCATATCTTGTGGACTCTTCCTCTGAAGCGTTAATGACTGAAGTCTCCCTACTCTTTTCATTGTTGTGTCAAAGAGAGAAACGGAAGCTGTACGGCACCCTTTCCGTCGTTCAGTGTTTGCTGGTACTAAAAACTGATAGGGAGACATCTGTGAAGCTTTCCTAATAGACTCATTCCCCGTGGCAGTCCTTCTACCACAAATTGATTTTCCTACAAGATAACCAATTCAAACTGCATACTGTTCATTTTTTGTGTTAAAGCCTTGGAAGCGCAGCAGTATATCAATGGTCATTTTCGGTGATCTTTTCAAAACATTTGTCACGGCAACTAGAAGGGAACAAACGCAACAAGCTCATCGATTTAAGTTAATAACTGTGTATTACTGCCTCCAATATGAAGTGAAATCAAGTTTAGAAATTAATCCCAATGATCATCCAGCTTAAGTTACGTAGATAGCTTGGTGAAAAATCAACTTTATACGAAGAGCTGGGGACAAAATATGAAATTATTTCTGTTTGTTTATCGTAATTGATTTGCACGCAAGTCAGAAATTAAAAATAACGCTATTTCTTTTATTTATTTGAGTATTGAAAACAGTTATGGCGCACACTTAGCTTGAAGAATGATTCGTTTTTCCTGTGAAAAGAGATAATTTTTTCCCTTCGGAAAACGTCATCCAGAAATACTATCGGACTTCGTTAGATAAATGTTGTTGCACGTTCTAGCCGATGTAACAATTAAACTCTAATCATGCACAAAATGGCGCTTGAAAAAATTGCGATCCAAACGATGCTCTTCCGTATTTAAGTATCCCACTTTGATTCAGTTCAAACTTTTATTGCCGTTTTCACTGAAAGGATGGTGAAATAAACTAATCTTGATTCAGATTTTTGTTTTTTATTTTTTTGAGTTTTCAATCAGTTATTACAAAAAAATTTTATCAGAGAAAAAAGAGTCAGAGATAAAGATATTTTTCACATATTTACGTGTGTCTACAGGGTGCCCATAATTAAAATGCTGTAGAAAGAGAACCACTGCTCAGAATTAAGTCAAATTGGAACGGTATATTATTGGGGTTGGGATAAACGTCACGGAACGAGAACAAATTTAACGAAAATTTGACCTACAGGAGGCGTTGTAGGCGGCAGAATGTGTGTGCCAAGAGATGCGCAGCGCGCGGCTTTTTGTCAGTTTGTGTCCGAGACGCCTAACATGACTGTCTTCACGAACGATCGCTTGCTGCTTACATAAGAACGGTGACCTTGCGCGTGTAGCCCTGCGGCAGTTTCGTACACTCAGGGGTATGAGAGCAAGCGTTGGTCCGATGTCTGATAAGGGTCTGGAGGAAATGATTATAAAATTTGAAGAGACAGGTTCTTTTGAAGTGAAATGTGGCAGAGAGAGAAAAGCAGTTCATCCAACGTAGTCGAAGATGTGGCATAGCCGTGCACGAAGGGTCGAGTGAGATGTGCAAACATGCTGTGCACGGAGAATTGCCCGGAAGTTGGATATGTCTAAGAAACATTCCGCATTGATATCCATACAAAATTATCAACATTCAGGAGCTGCTTCCTGCCGATCTGCCAGCAAGACAAACGTTCACCCCGGAGTATTCTGCTCATGTGGGACGTGAATGGTCATGAAACATTCTGTGGACAGATGAAGCCCATTTCCATCTCCAAGGACATGTCATTATCCAGAATTGTGCAGGGTGATTCAAAAAGAATACCACAACTTTAAAAATGTGTATTTAATAAAAGAAACATAATACAACCTTCTGTTATACATCATTACAAAGAGTATTTAAAAAGGCTTTTTTTCACTCAAAAACAAGTTCAGAGATGTTCAATATGGCCCCCTCCAGACACTCGAGCAATATCAACTCGATACTCCAACTCGTTCCACACTCTCTGTAGCATATCAGGTGTAACAGTTTGGATAGCTGCTGTTATTTCTCGTTTCAAATCATCGATGGTGGCTGGGAGAGGTGGCCGAAACACCATATCCTTAACATACCCCCATAAGAAAAAATCGCAGGGGGTAAGATCAGGGCTTCTTGGAGGCCAGTGATGAAGTGCTCTGTCACGGGCTGCCTGGCGGCCGATCCATCGCCTCGGGTAGTTGACGTTCAGGTAGTTACAGACAGATAAGCGCCAATGTGGTGGCGCTCCATCCTGCTGAAATATGAATTGTTGTGATTCTTGTTCGAGCTGAGGGAACAGCCATTTTCATCACTCGTTCTCGGCCGTCCAGAACTTTTCCCTTTGCACAAACACCCATCCTCTGTAAACTGTTTATACCAACGTTTAATACACCACCTATCAGGAGGTTTAACACCATACTTCGTTCAAAATGCACGCTGGACAACTGTCGTCGATTCACTTCTGCCTTACTCAATAACACAAAAAGCTTTCTGTTGAGCGGTCGCCATCTTAGCATCAACTGACGCTACGCCTGGTCAACAGCGCCTCAAGCGAACAAATGTACAACTAAATGAAACTTTATAGCTCCCTTAATTAGCCGACAGATAGTGCTTAGCTCTGCCTTTTGTCGTTGCAGAGTTTTAATTTCCTAAAGTTGTGGTATTCTTTTTGAATCACCCTGTATAATATGGGCAACACACACGCACATCGACCGGTACCATTTACTTCTGCAAAGGTGACTGTATGGTGCGGGTTGACGTTTATCGTAGGGCCGTATTTTTTAGAGGATGTGAGTCCTGCGGGTCCTGTTACGTGTACCGTCATTGGTAAACGCTATGACAGTCTTTTGCGCACCAACGCCATTCCAACCACTCAACAGCGTGGATATGTGGGTGGGATCACTTTTATGCGTGATGGCGCTCCTTCGCACATTGCACGGCCAGTGAAGCGGCTGCTCCAGAGGTATTTCGGAAATGCAGGAACTATCAGCCGTCATTTCTCCACAGCCTGGCCGTCAAGATCAACTGATCTTAATCCGTGTGACCTCTGGCTGGCGGGTTATCTGAGGGATGATGTTTGCAGTTTTCCAATTACGATTGTAGCTGGATTGAAGACACACTGCGCAACGCATTCTAAGCGTGACCATTGAGACACTCCGATGTGTTGTGGAACATGCTCTTTATCAATTTCAGTTAGTGGCAGGAAACGGTGAACTGCATATTGAACATGTCTTACGCCAGTCCAAAGGCAGGTAGAAACGGATGTCATTTATAGGTTGGTTAAAAATCGATTTTTCCCATCTAAACCTGGCCATTGCGGATGGGATTACCTAAGTAAACGTTCCACAACTGTTGACTGCCGAACTTGTGCAGTAGTGCGCATTGAACTGCACGGATGGTGTAATATGCTGCCGGATAGAGAATCATTTCTTATTTGTGGCGGACGCTATTTATGTTAAGACGCTTACAGCGCCATCTATTGGTAAAATTTTCGTTAAACTTTTTTGTCCCATGATTTTTTTCCCTCCCTTCATCAATAATATGCAGTTCACTTTTTTAGCATTTTTCTTGCTACAGCGTTTTGAAATTGTGCTCTAATTGTGGATATAATAGTTTACTAACATGTTCTTCAATTTTTATCTTACTAATGGTTACAGAGTTCACTTATCGCTGTTATATGTATATGTTTGCACAAAATAAAATTAATGTCATTTAATAAGCATTACTCTTGGTACAGGGGAAAATTCTTTAAGTACGGCTGCGACGACACGTCAGAACCACATGACAAAATTTGTTTCGTAGCGTGCACTACAAAGTAAGAGAGGTTTCTAGTGAGACATTAATTTCTGACATTTGGTTGGGGGGGGGGGGGGGTTGGGTTGTTTAGGGGGAAGAGACCAAACAGCGAGGTCATCGGTCTCATTGGATTAGGGAAGGACGGGGAAGGAAGTCGGCCGTGCCCGTTGAAAGGAACCATCCCAGCATTTGCCTGGTGCGATTTAGGGAAATCACGGAAAACCTAAATCAGGATGGCCGGACGCGGGATTGAACCGTCGTCCTTCCGAATGCGAGTCCAGTGTGCTAACCACTGCGCCACCTCGCTCGGTGACATTTGGTGTTCCTTGTATTTTACACTCTGATCAAGGCAGAAAATTTTTTACTTTCATCATAAACGAGCTTGCTTGAGTGTAAATAGGTTCACACGAAACCAAGATACGCCGTTAGCCAAAGGTCTGTTGAATGAACTAACCAAAAAATTGAAAAACTTTGGCTGTGTGGATGTAAGACAATAATGCTACCAATGTGTCAAACGTTCTTAGCTTTGCAAAATTTATGGAAAATTGAGCACTTCATTCTGAACCCACGTTCGGTACATTGTCGCAAGTAGGAGTTAAGAATTTGCCAGTAGATGTAAGGAACTACAAGATGAAGTTGATACTGAAGTGGCTTTCAATAAGATTAATTTGGCTAATGGAGAAAATGAGGCACCATATGATGTAGGAATAACAGGCGACTCAGTGACTGGTAGCAATAGACAGTCTCAGATTACAGCTGCAGCCAGATAAAAACACGCAGAAGCTTTAGCTAGTAGAAATGGACAACCTCCAATTTCAACAGCAGCCGGTCAAAAAGACTCAGACTCTTTAGCCCCAAATAACTCCAACTAGTGACGAATATCCAGACTCTGTGGCTAATACGAATCGATAGTCCAAAATAACAGCAGCTAGACAAAACGCACTTGGGAAGTTGACAAAACAGGCCAAGAAAATGAAATTAGCTTCGAGAAATCAGTGCTAATATAATTATACCAGTTCCTGTCATCAACTGAGCAAAAGCAGATCTTCGCTGCATTATTGGGGTGGACCTTCAAAAGGATGACCAGGGTTTGCGCAAGGTTAAACGAAATATCGGATATTCGATAAATTGTGTTACACGTATATAGCGGAGACAGGGGCACATTTACGCATGGGACACGGTTTCGCACAGCACTTTTCTGAGGAACCATTTCTGTTAGAGCACTGTCGACAATGGAAGATAAGTACTGCCATTTACTGAGGACTCTCACAGGCATCACTGCACCAGCTGAGTGAACGTCTTAGTGCAAAGAACACGTTTGTTACTCAGATACCGAAGTTATTAGGGAGCTTACCTTTTCGGATTGAGAACAGATAGATATATGTTTGTTTACAGGATTCTTGTACTTGCCAAGATACATCTGTATAATCTGAAAGCCTGGAAGATACTACTGTAGTTTCTAAACTAATTCAAACGTAGCAATGGGGCATGTTTACGCAGATCTGCTGGGACACGCTTACGCACTATTTTTCATTCCATCGTAACCGATGCCCAATACATGGAATCTTTCAGAGAACAGCCGTGGTAAACATAATCTAAAAAAAATTAAGGCACAGGGAGTAAAAGGTAGCCAATGCTAAAAAAAAAAACCTATTTAGAACTAATGAGTCTCAAGCAGGAAGAATTAATTATGTGAAGGAATGGACTGATAAGGGCAAGTAATTGCTAAAAGTAAGTACAAGGATAAATGTGGATAGGCCTAGTTCTGATATCATTAGCGTTCTGCACAAACGTAGATTTTCACATCGTAATTCACCATGTTCTTCTGTCGTCCGCCGTCCTCTTCGGATCCACGTAATTTCCGCTTCCGTCGATGTCGTCTATCATCTGATATCTCTTCCTTCCTCTCAATTTCTTCTCACAACCTAGTCCTGACAAAGCGTCTGTTAGCAAGCACACCCGTCTCAACGAATGTCTCATCCAGTTCTTCTTCCTTTTTCTTATAACGTGCAGCAGTCTGATGAAAATGATGAAAATAACGTTTGTCTTTATTGCTTGAAATGTTACAACCATTCAAAATGAAATCCAGAATAGGTCCAGTGCCGCAAATGTAAAAGGTGGCTTAATGGTGATTGTATCACAGAAAGCACATTATTTTTGTGTGCATAAATTGAAACTCGGACAGTGATAATGAATGGGCCGTTGATTATCATTTAAGCTTCTACATAGTTCAAATTATGCTAACAGGTGGATGCGTCCAAAAATTTGTTTACTGTCAGGAAAGTAATTCTGTTTTACCATGTTAATTGGTGTAAGAAAGACTGCTATTTTTTATTGTCAACAAGACATATTTTTAAATAATTTATCAGCATGTTCTGTTTACTCGCTTTTGTGTTCTATTACATGCATAATCTTGCTACCACAGGTGTGTAAACCTGCACCATACAGGGGGCACGTTTACGCACTCGACTTGACTCTTCATTAACCTACAGTCATGATCATGAAAACAACAGAACACGTTGATGGACTACATCTACATCTACATGACTACTCTGCAATTCACATTTAAGTGCTTGGCAGAGGGTTCGTCGAACCACAATCATACTATCTCTCTACCATTCCACTCCCGAACAGCGCAGGGGAAAATCGAACACCTAAAACTTTCTGTTCGAGCTCTGATTTCTCTTATTTTATTTTGATGATCATTCCTACCTATGTAGGTTGGGTTCAACAAAATATTTTCACATTCGGAAGAGAAAGTTGGTGAGTGAAATTTCGTAAATAGATCTCGCCGCGACGAAAAACGTCTTTGCTGTAATGACTTCCATCCCAATTCGCGTATCATATCTGCCACACTCTCTCCCCTACTACGTGATAATACAAAACGAGCTGCCCTTTTTTGCACCTTTTCGATATCCTCCATCAATCCCACCTGGTAAGGATCCCACACCGCGCAGCAATATTCTAACAGAGGACGAACGAGTGTAGTGTAAGCTGTCTCTTTAGTGGACTTGTTGCATCTTCTAAGTGTCCTGCCAACGTAACGCAACCTTTGGCTCGCCTTCCCCACAATATTATCTATGTGGTCTTTCCAACTGAAGTTGTTCGTAATTTTAACACCCAGGTACTTAGTTGAATTGACAGCCTTGAGAATTGTACTACTTATCGAGTAATCGAATTCCAACGGATTTCTTTTGGAACTCATATGGATCACCTCACACTTTTCGTTATTTAGCGTCAACTGCCACCTGCCACACCACACAGCAATCTTTTCTAAATCGCTTTGCAACTGATACTGGTCTTCGGATGACTTTACTAGACGGTAAATTACAGCATCATCTGCGAACAACCTAAGAGAACTGCTCAGATTGTCACCCAGGTCATTTATATAGATCAGGAACAGCAGAGGTCCCAGGACGCTTCCCTGGGGAACACCTGATATCACTTCAGTTTTACTCGATGATTTGCCGTCTATTACTACGAACTGCGACCTTCCTGACAGGGAATCACGAATCCAGTCGCACAACTGAGACGATACCCCATAGGCCCGCAGCTTGATTAGAAGTCGCTTGTGAGGAACGGTGTCAAAAGCTTTCCGGAAATCTAGAAATACGGAATCAACTTGAGATCCCCTGTCGATGGCGGCCATTATTTCGTGCGAATAAAGAGCTAGCTGCGTTGCACAAGAACGATGTTTTCTGAAACCATGCTGATTACGAATCAATACATCAGATAGGACGTTCATATTCAGAGGATATGCACATTAGTATGTCATTCAGAAATGATTAGGATTTCAGTCACCCCGGTTCTACATGTGTCCTGTTGGCTAGGGTCCGCTATGGGCCTTAATAATTTGTTCCATTAATGATGGTGTCCTGTGGTTCAGCCTTCCATGTTGCATTCACCTGGTTCCATAGTTGATCTCAGTGGTTGGCACTGTGTCACAGCTCTACACCCGTCATTTCGCCTGGAGAGAAGTCTGGTGATCTTGCAGTCCAGGGTAAAAGGCTGACATCCTGTGACACCAAGAAGGCACGTCTTCGTGCAGAAACATGAAGTGGTGCATTGTCTTGCTGAATAACGGAGTCTGCGGTGTTGTGCAGAAAGGGTGTGGCTACGGGTCGCAGGGTGTTATTCACGTAGGTCACAGTGGCCACAGTGCCCTGGACACGCACCAGCTGTGGTTTATGGTTGTACCAAATAGCACCTTACCCCATGAGGCCTTGAACTGGCGCTGCATGTCTTGTGCGAATGCACTCACTGCGATGCCATTCCCCCTGTCTATGGCGAAAGAAAATGCGGCCATCATTTTCAAACAAACTGAACCAAGTTTTGTCCGAAAACTCTGATGTCATTTATGTCCCCAGTGACGTCTTTCCATACATCTTTGCCGTCTAGCACGTATTTGAACATTCGTGAAAGGTAGGTGGAGAACCGGCCGACGCGCATATAACCCAGGCCGTAATAAACAGCGACGGACTGTCATCCCTGATAGTGTGCGATGTGTTACAATTTTGCAATGTCGCACCAGGGTCGAGGAGGATGAATGTCGTGTTACTCTGCGATGTCGACGTTGACCTTGAACCCACGGGCCGACATGGTTCAAATGCTAATCGTTCCTGCAGAACATACTAAAGTACATATTCGGTGAATATGAACGTCCCGTCTCTAGTCGATAAAGGTGTTCCTCTTTTCTTGTAAATGGGCGTATTTTACGGTCTTAAATACAATATTTAGTTAGAAGTATACATACCAAGTTATACTTTAATAACCAGGTTATAAGACTAAACAAAGGCAACACGATGCATCTAACCAAAAAATATTTTAAAAAGTCCAAAAAGAAATCCGCGAATATGTGCCCCGATCTCCCCTATTGTTGAAATAATTTCAATAAATAGGGATGAATGCCGTCACAAACACTTTCAGTGGATCTTTGTTTCAAAGCACTGAAAATGTGTCATTGCTTAACGTTGCTATCTACGTAAGTTGTCCATTAATGTTTTAAGGTGTAATATGTGTATGTAGTATGCATAGAGCGTAGATCCTCGTGTTCAATACCTAATTGCTTTTCAAGCATGCTAAATAAATTGGCTTTTTCAGGTCTGAATTCAATGTGTTCAATGAAAAATTTTTGTTGCTAGAAGAAGTGCGAGAGACAAATTCAGCCTTGAGTACTGCTGTGTAGATATCAGCCTCGGTAACAGGCCCAGTATTCATGCGCTGTGTATTTGAGAAGAGGTGTATGTGAAAAAAGGTGATTTTGTAAAAAGAGTGCAACCTGTGTAATTCGAAATATCACTATAGTTTGCTTTCCAATACCAATTTATGTAAACTTATTGGTTTCCTTCTATTATTTTTTGTTTGATATTTGTGTTTTATTTAGACTGAACCTGTGTTCATTTTATTTTCAGTTTTGCAATTAATAGTGTCGGCATGAGCCTACGCTGTTCCTCAAAAAAATTCCTTTAGTGTATTGTTAAATTTTGATCCAAATCAAGACGTAATTGAGTCTGATGAAATTATTTCCCACAAGTACGTTTCTCTAGATGAAACCAGTTCTACCTAATGTTCAAACTTAACACTAGTTTTATCTAAAATTGAAACATGCATAGCAGTAAATTCTGATTATAGCTAGGCACTCAGAATAAACTAGTTTCAAATAGAGAAAACGCGATCTACCTAGCATATATATATATATATATATATATATATATATATATATATATATATATATATATATATATGTGTGTGTGTGTGTGTGTGTGTGTGTGTGCGTGTGTGGTGGTCGGAAACACTCTGAAGATCTTACAGGTCTGTTGCAGGGTTGGTAGTGTCGATAAGTAATTTTTAAGAAAAAACTTCAATACGTGTCGCTGTTTCGTTGTTCATGTAACGTACATAATAGCACGTAATACTGTTCAGCCTTTGGCTCGAGATCGTTCATTGTTCAATTTCTGTGTCGCTCTCTCTTTCGAAGCATTTGTGTGACAACACTGTCTCTGGTGGCTACAGGAATTTGCGTCTGCAACGGCCTGATTGGCTAACTTCAAGGCTAATTAACTGGGAAACGGTGCAACATATCGAATTTCTTTCTTAACAATTATTTCTCAGCATAGCCTATCTTGCAACATCCTTACAAACTCCTCAGATTGTTTCTGACCACAATGCGTGTTTGTACAGGGTGTCCAAGAAATATTGTGACAAATGGTTCAAATGGCTCAGAGCACTATGGGACTTAACTTCTAGATTAGATTAGATTAGATTAGATTAGATTAATACGTGTTCCATAGATCATGAATACGACACTTCGTAATGATGTGGAACGTGTCAGGTTAATAAAAGATGTCAGTACAAGATATTACATTACACAAAATATTGCATGACCCTAATGTTTAAGTTTCTTTCCCTTTAATTTATATCTAAAAATTCAGCCAATGAGTAGAAGGAGTTGTCATCTAGAAATTCTTTTAATTTATTTTTAAATGTTAGTTGACTATCTGTTAGGCTTTTAGGCTTTTGATGCTATTTGGTAGGTGACCAAAGACTTTTGTGGCAGCATAATTTACCCCTTTCTGTGCCCAAGGCAGATTTAAACCTGCATAGTGAAGATCATCCTTTCTCCTGGTGTTATAGCTATGCATACTGCTATTACTTTTGAACTGGGTTGGATTATTATCAACAAATTTCATAAGTGAATATATATACTGTGAGTTTACTGTGAGGATCCCTAGATCCTTAAATAGATGTCTGCAGGATGACCGTGGGTGGGCTCCAGCAATTATTCTGATTACACGTTTTTGAGCAATGAATACTTTTCTGATGTCATCAGTCCCTAGAACTTATAAATACTCAAACCTAACTAACCTAAGGACATCACACACGCCCATGCCCGAGGCAAGATTCGAACCTAGCGGTCGCGCGGCTCCAGACTGTAGCGCTAGAACCGCTCTGCCACCCCGGCTGGCAATATTGTGACAGACTTGGGAGGGCCTGTAGGGGGTGTCTTGAGAAACCCGTATCCGTAACGTCATCCAACGACGCTATGCAGCGTTTAATTTGTGGGCGCTGGCACCTGCCATTAGACCAACCATTCGGTAGCCAGCATGGCTTTGTAAGCTGGTGTACGCTAGGCGGAACGTTTTGAACTGTCGTTTGTGAGCCAGATCGCAGTTGATTGCCACCATCGCCACTGGTGAAGATGGAGGTAGCTGCTGCGTCTCCTATGAATGCGATGCTATGTTGCGCCAGTGAGGACTGTTTTGGGTGTGGGTTTCTGTCTACAGTTTGCCGGCCGATGTAGCCGAGCGGCTCTAGGCGCTTCAGTTTGGAACCGCGTGACCGCTACGGTCGCAGGTTCGAATCCTGTCTCGGGCATGGGTGTTTGTGATGTCCTTAGGTTAGTTAGGTTTAAGTAGTTCTAAGTTCTAGGGGACTGATGACCTAAGATGTTAGGCCGGCCGAAGTGGCCGTGCGGTTCAAGGCGCTGCAGTCTGGAACCGCAAGACCGCTACGGTCGCAGGTTCGAATCCTGCCTCGGGCATGGATGTTTGTGATGTCCTTAGGTTAGTTAGGTTTAACTAGTTCTAAGTTCTAGGGGACTAATGACCTCAGCAGTTGAGTCCCATAGTGCTCAGAGCCATTTGAACCATTTGAACCTAAGATGTTAAGTCCCATACTGCTCAGAGCCATTTGAACCATTTTGTCTACAGTTTATTTTCCTCCTGGAATCTTCAATAGCCAACACTTTTTCCGTGTACAGGAGAAAAATACACTACAGATGGAAACCCATATCCGAACTCGTCATTCACCATGCCAACAGTGCACTACATTCATAGGAGACAAGGCCTGCCTATGCAGCAGGTAGCCCATCTTCTTCCCCGGCTACTGTGGCAAACAGTGGCGACCACTGAATGCACTGTTTGTGAATGTGCACGTTAGTGGGAAAGGGGTGGGGATGGGGAGAAAAAAAAGAAAAGAGAGAGAGAGAGAGAGAGAGAGAGAGAGAGAGAGCGAGAGAGAGAGAGGTGCAGAGATGATGAGAAAGGAAGAAAGAGGAGCGATATTGAAGGGAGGAGTGGGGAGACTCACAGTACTCCAGGCACATGGAGTAGGAGAGCTGACGTCTGTGGCAAGAGGAGCGGGCTGTTGGGTATAGCGTCTCAAGCAGCGATCTGCAATGACTCCGAGAGCAGCTTAGAATCGCGTGAGCGGAGCTTTACCGTGGTGGCAGCCATGAATCAATCCTCTTAAGCAGCGAGAGCCTCTCAAGTGCCTCTAGAGCGGCGGGAGCTTCTGCCGTAATGAAAACGCGCCGCTAATGAACAGCAGTTACCACACCGGCAGAGGCAGAGGCGGAACCCGGCCCCTGGCGCTCCCTGATGGCGCACAGCAGGCACTTGACATACTCCAGACTACCCAGCCCTTTCCAGAGCACAGAGCAGGCTGGGAATATTTAACCTAGTCGCTACGGCAATTAGCGGCTTGTATAAACATACTGCCTGATGGAAGACTTCCGTTACAGCTTCATATGTGAGAAAAAGTGAATTTTATGAGTGAACAAAAGCTGTTATATGATCTTTAGAGAAAAAGGACGTACAGGGTATATCGGACACAAGTGCAGATATTTTTATATGTGGTACCTTAATGTGTACATTTACCAATATGTTGGATATTTTCCTCTGTATCGAACATCCTTCCAACAAGCAAGTCACAAACATTGCTTCTTGATGTTTTCTGCTCAGTTGTAATTGCATCTCTAGGTGGACTGTGCCTGTCAGTATATACTTCCCGTTTTGCACACGTGAGTCCACACTTAAACACCTGACTTGCTGCCAGGGGGTGGGGGAATAAACATTAATGGCTTGTTTGTGCCACATGTACATGGAGGTACTGCCAACCTTAAAAACATAGGACTTATAGTGGCTATAATCATTAGTCTGAAACTGACGTAATAAGTGGTGTAATGTTGTTCAGTATACTGTCCTCAGTCATCAATAGAAGTACCTGCACTTACACCCATTATAGCATTCTCTTTATCTAAAACTTACAGTTAAATTGTAATTGTATTATTACACACAGAATGTAGGAGTACGAAATCGCAACAAAATACTATCACACTAAAAGTAACAGAAGATTTTCAGAGCAAAATTAAAATGACACGGAATTCTAGGTGAAGAAAAAAATATTTAAAAAATTCCCATAATATTAACAAAAGCTAATAGCTCTTTTATAGAACTTCAAATTAAAGAACAGCAACATTATTTCATAAGAAAAAGGTCAGACCCTTACTGGTACATTAAAGAAATACCAGTTTCAGGTACTTAATGTACAGTTAAAGTGTTAGAATTGACATCAGTAACACTGAAAGTTGTAAAACACGAAATGTTTCAATAACCTACATTCGAACGGTTGATGAGAATCTAGATGATGATCCATCCGCTGTTCGTAAAAGGACTCAAAACAATTTTAACTTTTGAAACGATCTCAGGAAAAAATCACAAGGAATTATAATTAAATTACTTAGAAATCTTTTATGGAAACTTACAAGCTTCAGAAACAGAAACAGTAGAAGAAAAAAGTAGGATAGATTCACTCTCTATATGTTAAACTACTAAACTAGATATCATTAGCTATAGATATATACACTGCTTTTCCAAATTGCATATAACATGCACTTAAAAAAAGAAATAGAAAATAAAAAAATAAAGCAACGAGAGTCAACGTTTCAAAGACATTTGGTTGAATATCAAGAAGAATGTGGGATGCGCACATTTTCACCGATCATTTTCATGAATATCAAGGTGGATTTAGAAAGGAGAGATAGTTATCTAATCAGAAATGAATTTCGAATTTATGTTTTGTCTGCGGCTCCTAAATTTCAGGACATAGTCGTAGCTCTCATTCAGCTTGTAAAATCATTTAACTTTGTTGACATTAAAGCACTAGAGAAAGTAATTCAAAATATGAGAGAAAGAAGAGCATCTAACTTCAAGCAGATTCCTACCAGATTTAATAATTGTATAACTGCAACAGACGCTGTGGTCATACAATTGAAAACAATGGAAGGCAAGGTACAATGGGAAAAGCACCAGAGGACCCTAAAAACGTAAGACCATGCAGAAATCCTCAGTAAGAAACGAGCTATAAAATTTAATGGGTAGAGGATAAAATTTAAAAACGCAGGAAATTACATAGGTACAATGGAATAATTTAAAAATTTGACTAACAGGAAATAAAAATTGGTGAAATCTGGAATAATACGAAGTTACAGAAGCTTGCCTGGCATTAGGAAAGATTATGAGCTGGTAACTAAATGCTTAGAGGAAAGCGAAGTCCACATATGAACAATAAGAGCTCAAACAGTATACCAGTACGATGCGAAAACTGATGGCTGAAAGGTGATAGAAATGTATAGGAGGGCAACACTAAACAAAGACAATTCTCAATAATATTATAGAAATGGGAAGAGGAAGTAATGAAGAAAATATGGTTCATGTAATACTGAGAGATGAATTCTATAGAATGTAAGATTCGCTGCCAATGTGGCATGACTTAGATGGGTGAGATGGTCTGTAGTGTTGAAGGTCATTATGAAGAACAGCAATGAAGGATCAAAGAATCAAATGAAGGAACTTGCACACTATGTTCGAAATCAGTAACTTTGATAAGAAATTTAAGGCTATATGGAACAAAAGACAGGGCAATCAGCTACAGATCGCTATTAAACTATGAATAATGAGTCACAGGTAGCAAATATATTTTATAATCATTTCTTACATACAGTAGAAAGTGTAGGGCTCAACCGTTCAAGAGGAAAATCACAGCAGTATGTTGAAAAAGCAATACTCATAGACTACAATCGAATGAATGTGTTCCAACTTCTACTTCTGAAATTAAGAAAACTATACATATTCTCAACAATAAAAGTTCATCTATGGTATTTCAAATAGAGTACTTAAGATTTGTTCCCATATAATAAGCCCTGTCTTATAGGGAACAAGTAATGGCTCAGTAATACTAGGCAATTTTTTTCAGAGAGACTGAAATATGCCGCTATCAAACCTCTCCATAAGAAAGGTGGTAGTAGAGATGTCAGTAACTGTTGACATTCTTTTCCAAAAGGTTTGAAATAGTGACGAATTCTATAATAGCATCACGCCTGAGTAACAATAATATCCTCAGCAAATCACAGTTTGGATTTCGGAAAAACTGTTCTCCTATAATTACATTTGCATGTCGTACGCCAAAATTTACAACGATTAAGCAATGAAATAGCGCCGTTTGGTATTTTCTGCGACCTGTCTGAGGCATTTGACTTCGTAAATTGCATTATTCTCTTAGATAAATAGAAATGTTGTGGGATAATTGGTGTATCCAAACAGTGAATAAAGTCATATCTAACTAGAATAATGCAGAAAGTTGTACTTAGTAATGGAACTAATGTAGAATGGGGACATAATTCGAACTGGGGACGAATCACAAATGGGGTTCTCCATAGTTTAATTTTAGGTCCACTACTGTGTTCCCCATACATGATATCGATTTTCAGTCTAATATACAACAAGAAGAATTAGCTATTTTTGCAGATGACACAAGTATTGTCATCAATCTAAACATATATGCAGAAACAGAATAAATGATAAAAAATTGATAACTTTTCCTGCATATAGTCTCACTCTCAGTTTTAAAAAGACACTACATACTCGTTTCGCACAAATGGTTCAAATGGCTCTGAGAACTATGAGACTTAACTTCTGAGGTCATCAGTCACATAGAACTTAGAACTAATTAAACCTAACTAACCTAAGGATGTCACACACACCCATGTCCGAGGCAGGATACGAACCTGCGACAGTAGCGGTCGCTCGGATCCAGACTGTAGCGCCTAGAACCGGATGGCCACTCCGGCCGGCCGTTTCGCACATCTAATGATACTAGACCAATGATAAGTGTATCATATGCTTAAGAAATAATAAATAGGGTGGAAACATTAAAATTCTTAGGTGTTAGTGGCGATGAGAATTTAAATAGGAAAAAGTACTTTCTGCAACTCCCGAAACAACTTAGTTCAGGCATATTTCCACTAAGGATGATTGAAAATCTTGGGGAGAGACGACGAATCAGTAAGTTAATACATTTTGCCTATTTTTATTCAATGATGTCGTTGGAATAATGTCCTGGGGTAGCTGATCTTTAAGACAGAAAGTTTTCATTAACCAAAAACCTGCTTTGAGAGTAACATGGGGTGCACACCCACGGTCTTCTTGTAGACATCTGTTTAAAGAATTGAGGATTCTGACTACTGCTTCGCAATATGTTTATTGCCTCATAATGTTTGTTGTAAATAATGCACTGCAATTCAGAAGGAGCAATGATAAATGTAATTACAATACCAGGAGCAAAAATCACCTTCATTAGTCCACATTAAGACTGTCTTTAGCACAAGAAGGCGTACAAAATGCTACAACAAAAAGTTTTTATAACTTAGCCTGGATATAAAATACCTGACAGATAGCAAAGTAAAATTTGAAAGCAAACTAGATAGGTTTCTCCTTGGCACATACTTCTGTTCTGTAGAAGAATTTCTATTACTGTAATGTGTAAGGGATAGTGTGTGTGAATTACTAACGTCTGCAGAAATTAAAAAAGAGGAAAAGCCTTTACAAATGTTCAACATGTTGTGATGCATATAAAAAATGACTCGTAACACATTTAGATTTTTCGTGCAATTAGTCCATGGAACATGAGACTAAATAACTAATGGCAATGCTACGGTCGCAGGTTCGAATCCTGCCTCGGGCATGGATGTATGTGATGTCCTTAGGTTAGTTAGGTTTAAGTAGTTCTAAGTCCTAGGGGACTGATGACCTTAGAAGTTAAGTCCTATAGTGCTCAGAGCCATTTGAACCATTTGAACTAATGGCAAACCAGATTGCAGCAGCCTAACATGTCGACACTTGTGCAACGTTGTCTATCGGAATAACGTTGAATGAATTTCGATCACAGTAAGGTCCCGACAGTCTAACTTCTAGCACTGTATCGTCAAAGAACTTACGGAGATTCGAGTAAGGCTACCATTTGTCCGTCATCATAGTGACTACATCCATAGTAAGATTTTTGAACCTGCAAATTGTTTAAAAGGAGGAAGGGCATATCCGACAACAAATTGACTTCAGTGGCATGCAGAGCAACTTCAAACTTCAACGGGAGGTTGCAACAGCACGCGCTGCACGCCGCGAACGACGAATGGGGGGGGGGGGGGGGGGGCGTCGGCGGCAGGAAGCGGGGAAGAGATTATAACGTTATTTTTTTAATGTTTTTAGTAAAACCCCCAAATACAGCAACATGAGACAGTTTCATTTTGTCGCCGTGCTACGACGAAAGTGATAAACAGAAACAGAGAGGCTCAAAACAACAATTTTATAATTAGTAATAAAGAAAGAATATCTTCGACTTTTTGGGTAGGTAAATTGTTTCATTGGATATCACCGAGATTAGATGTGAGTTATATTTACTGTTCTCTTAAATGATTAATAACCCGTTTGATGATAAATTGTGTGGGAAACGTACTCAAAATTACCTTCCATAAAAATTACTGAGGGAAAAAAAAACAGGTAATGTTAAATGTGGCAGTGTTTAAAACGGAATACATTCTTCTCCTTTGATAATCTTGAGTGCCGTTTGGCTTCAGTTTATTCACTACCATTTTAAAAATTTAACCTGCAGAATTATGAGACGAAGTCTGAATATCACGCTAGATGAGATTTTCACGCAAATAATCTGTGTAATTGTTTAATAATAACACGCTCGCCCCTCTGATATTTAAAATGTTTCGTTTAGAGAAGGAATATACGCCACAAAAAGTCATAGGGCTTAGACAAGTTATGAACTTAACTAAACCAAACTCCCCCCGAATAGGCCATGAAAGCCCTACAGCACCGACCGGCCGCCGTGTCATCCTCAAACAACAGGCTACACTGGATGCGGATACGGAGGGGCATGGAGTCAGCACACCGCTCTCACGACCGTATGTTAGTTTACGAGACCGTGACTTGTAGTGAAGGCAGAGACTAGTTCTATTTTTTTCTTTAATGTGGTCTGCCCACTCTATCATAAACTTAAATCAAGGAATATTGGGCACTACTTATCCATTAGTGGTAATAGGCCATATTACAAGATATTGGACGCACGCCTGTGTCTGTAAACGCTTCGTATACAGAGCGCCAGGGCGGATAAGGGCAGGAGAAGAAAGAAGGCCTTTTCCAGCTGCTAGAAAATCAGTTCATTTGCGTACCTGATGATATTTACGTGATCGCTTGACGAAATATTGTGCCCATTGGACACTGATATCCGGCCGCTCACCCCTGAACTATTTCGTCATGTAACGTAGCGCATTGTCTCATACTTTTATATGACGACGTAATTCTGTTGCGGTTTTAATTTCTTCACTTTCACTGACAAATCAAAACAACTAATACATAAATTGTGCTGATAAATTGGTCGTAATGCGGACTTCCTTCTGTTTCGTTATACAGCAGATTGTCAAAATTAATTTATTATAAGTACGAGGGGATGTCACAAAATAACCGGAATTATTTCTTTGCATTTTAGTGCACCCGCTCTTGAGACTAGTGTTGGCAGTACCGGAGAGGTCTGAGACTGAGTGACGTAATACTGTACGCGTCAGTCACCTAGCGGTACGCAGTTGGAGGGAAGTAGGGAAGTGTATGCGCGTGTTTACTCCACTCGACATGGATCCCAAGTCGCAACAGCGCGCGTCAATCGTATTTTGCGTTCCCCTTGACAAAACTCCAATACAAATATTGGAAATGTTACAGCAAGTCTAAAAAGAGCAAACCGTGGGGAAAACACGTTTTTGGGTGGCATTAACGATTTATGGAGGGTAAAAATGGCCTTGCAGATGCTCTACGCCCGGGAAGGCCCTCAACTTCGAAAACTGAAACCAACGTCAACATGATTAATGTCATGTTGCGGGAAGACGGTTGTTTGTCGTTAACAAAGATTGTGGAGATTGTGAATATATCCTACGTACAGTTGAAGACATTGTACGAAATGTTCCAGGGTATAGAAAATTTGCAGTAAAGTGGGTGCCTCCTGTGATCAGTGTCGACAGTAGAAGGAAAGACTTCAGTGAGATCTTTTTCACAAATTCACCACATGCGACGAATCGTGGTTTCATTATTACAATCGAGAGACAAAACGGGACTGTTCTGGATGGAAACTTCGCTCACTCAAAAAGTTCAACCAAGTGCAGGGAAAGTTATGCATCTTGTCTTCTTCGATAAACAAAGCACTGTGTACGATCACGTGGTGGATGACCAAAGCATTGTCGCTGCAAATTAGTATTGTGACTTAGTAAAGGGGCTATTAACGAAGAAAGTTCCAACAAAAAGACCAAATCCTGCTTAAATGGGTTGGATTCCTCATCAGGATAATGCACAGTCTCCTCGTGCAATCAACACTCAAGAAGCAATGAGCTGATGTAGGCTACGAGGTAATACCACATGCACTCTATTCACCGGACCTAGGGCCCTGTTACTTTCAGCTACTTCCAGCAGTGAAAAAAGAGATTCGGAGTCGTTGTTTCCAGTGTGATCGAGAGAAAAACAACCAAATTTCGGTAGTAGTTGGCAGACTACCAGAAATGGGCTTCAGAGAGTGTGTTGAATGTCGGACTGAACACTGGAATCGTTGTATTCTGTCTGAGGGAGATGACTTTGAAGGTCTGTAACGCAATTTGAAAAAAAAGGTGAGCAGTATTTTCCTAAATCAAATAACTCCAGTTATTTTTTGACACCCCGTCGTATGTCTCTTCTTTGCATCCATGGTTGACGAAAGACGTGGGTGGAAGCTTAAAGCTGTTATCACTGGAAACGTGATAAGTGCCATCTCGTAGTCGCCACATGTAGCAAAATTGACCTGAATGTCACCGACTGTGTAACTGTTCAATAGCATGTGTGGAATCAGATACAGCGATTAAAAGAGAGAAGAAAACCAGAAACACTTCGTCGCCTAAGGGTTAATAAATAAACTGTTTATGAGCTGTATTTTATCAGTTTATGGAACGTCCCGAACTATGGTCACATATAATAATGTAACTACACTGACGTGTAACTTTAAAATTACGGCCTCTTAGTGCTGCATCTTTCACTTGGTATTTTTACTTGCATGCATATTATGTAGCTGAAGCATGTTTTCAGTAATGATGTACTCTATCAATTACACTGAAAGTGATAAACTATGGAGCGATAGTTGTATTACGACATGTGTATTGTAGCAGGAACAATAACGGAAAGTGTTTCTGCTACTGCTACAGCCCTAAGCTGATTTTTCGTGAACGCTACAGATTATAAGTAGGCTGCAGAAACAATGAATTCACATTTTGTTTACATTGCTGAATTATGAAAACACTCCGTCACGGCACAGACTAATCGATGGATATTATAAAAATGTGTGTATTACCAAGCGAGGAAATGGGAGAGTAAAATCTTCTAAGTTTAAAGAGCCGGCATTAGTCATACAAATGTACCAACAGCCATCAACCAGAAAGCACAAAAGTTTCGATACCATTTCTCGGTCAGTAAACAGCTATCTCGAAACTCATGTGTGTGACTGCTAAGAGTTCGTTATAAGAGTGCAGATCGAACTGCCTTCATAACGTTATGAACGTTATATAAGAGACTCTATGTAGGGCGCAAACTCTCCAAGCGGTTGTTTGGCTAAGCAGGAAAGACACTGAACAAATTTGCCAAGCAAGTGTAGCACAACTGTAAACCGTTGACAACTCGAGGAATGCAGAGCCGATTCGGTATTACAAATGACTGCGCAGAGCGGAGCCTCTCCTCGACGACGTAAATACCCCCATTAGCTCAAGGTAATCGATCGGTAGGATATTCATGTCGTTCACGCTCGATTCCCTGGTTACCGTATAGTAACATCAGTTAATGAAGTCCAGCGTCCAGTAATGAAGTCAGCACAGGAGCCAGCACTGATTCATGGTCCAGGGGTCTACCAACACGACCCCATTCCAGGGCAGAAGCCATCCTAAAATTCCAGTGCCAAACGAGCCTTATGGCCTACCGAACCAGCAGGATGGGTTCAGCAATCAGCTCGACATCACAGTATCCGAATTGCGGGCGACCTGATGTGACAAAACGGTCTGTGATCTGAAAAGGGATGCGGTACTCGCTGGAACGGCCTGTGAATCACACACTTACATCGCAGTCATTGCCATATCAAAGCCGAGCTATCGATGGGGAGCCCCTACCTCGCCGGAGGGCCAAAATGATGATGAGCGAATGGAGAAGGTGGGATGCTGTGCTGGCTGCTGGCACATAACTTACTTCCCTCTAATATCATCAAGGGAACCACTGAGCTTAACTCCTCATTAGACCAACAGTGTCATGCACCACCACTTCACGAGAAAGTGCGTAAATGCTATGAATTTAATCCAGGACAGTGGCGTAGTCAGCGGTTATCAGGAACTTAACAACACCACTTCTCCTCTCTTCGCTGGCCAACTACATACGATGAAAATTTCAACCACCATCAGAATTCCAACCGGCTTTTCTCCGAATCAAGCGCCTTTCCACAGCCATGTGTTAGCGACATCGGCTATGGAGATGTAGAGGAATACAGTAGAGGAAGTGAAAGCATACCTCACATTTTTTCAGATACCTGACTACAGTCACAAAAGTCTAAATACATAGAATGAAACCAGCAGCTAAGAAAACAACCCCAGCTGGCCGTGGTGGCCGAGCGGTTCTAGGCGCTACAGTCTGGAACCGCGCGACCGCTACGTTCGCAGGTTCGAATCCTGTCTCGGGCATGGATGTGTGTGATGTCCTTAGGTTAGTAAGGGTTAAGTAGTTCTAAGTTCTAGGGGACTGATGACCTCAAAAGTTAAGTCCCATAGTGCTCAGAGCCAAAAAAACAACCCCCAAACCCCGCCGCCCATGTCATTCGATTTGTCCACAGTGCAAACAGTAAAGAAAACTATAGAGAAATGAAGAAAAGGTGAATTCTGGGGAGATGAAATACAAACTTTAAGATGACTGAAATCCGCCAGAGACAGCAAATGACTTAGAAGATTAGCTGAAGGGAATAAGTAGTGCATGCAAAAGAGGTCAAGTAGTAGGACACCGTGCATTCTGGGCAGAAAAGTGCAGACATCATCATTAGCAATTTCTTTTCTGTGATGTCACATTGGAAGCTACACAACTGCATTTGTTGTACATCGCTGATAGCAGTATCATCTCTTCCATTTCTTAGGGCCAAAGTGGGAACTAAGTACCAAGACAAGTAGTGGAGGGAGAGGGGAAAGTGGGGAGGAGGAGCGATGGGAAGGGGGAGAGGAGGGGAGGGGAGAGGAGGGTAAGGAACAGGGATTCACGTCATTCCATTGTCAGCACTACCATGTCTCCAGGGCTGTTCTAGAAACCATGACAGCAGCACGTTCACATACGGCCACAAGCTAAGAGCATGGAGAGAGTGGGGGAGGGGGAGGGAGAGAGGGGTGAGGGTGAGGAAGAGGCCCCTATGCCCCACATTCCTATGCCCCACATCCCCCTATTCGTGGCAGCCAAGTACGACAATGTATTTGAACTGCATAAAATTCTGTCAAGCAAGTTTGCATTACTGATCTCCAAAAATTCGTTTAAGAAGCGGTTTATGGGTGAAATTGGTAACATTCATTAGAGTCTATATGTGATTTATCATTGAATACTGGTATGAGTAGTTTCCATATTTCTCTACAAACAATAAAAAACCAACATCTGCTAATAAAATACAAACTATGAATTAGAAACTTATATTTGTTGGAAATGAGATATACCTTAAACACGACCTCACAGGCCCTGAGAACACGAAATAAAATCAAGTCTTGCATCACATTCCAGTTGCTCCCATCATCAACAGATGCCTGTACTGCTGGAAACGAGGGCTTCTGTCACCAGCAGACACTGCACAACATGAGCAAAGTTCGGTCTTCATACCACGATTACTTTCAGGTTACTACTGCTACCAGTAGACAGCTGCAATGCAGAAATGTTGATAACTCATTTGTTATACTATGAGGAATTGTCACTGTGACAAGATAAAAACTACAACAGAGTCGTAAATTAATTATTTTCACCATCTAAGATATTGACATACTCTAAAATTCCTACAAAATATTTACTCAGTGCAAAAAGCGCAATGTTTACACCGATTATCCAGAGCCCAGTTGCGATTTAGTACACAAAAAAAAAACTGCTTTCAAACTCAAATCAAGAAATTTGATGTCACATCATTATCATCATCATCAGTGTTCTGCAAAAGGGCAAGGTTAGGGTTTCACATGGTAGTTCTCCAGGCTGTTTGGTCTTCTGCCATCCTCTTCACACCTGCATAATTTCCTCTTCCCTTTGTGTCATCTATCATCTTGTATCTCCTTCTTCCTCTCAGTCTTCTCCCACAAACCAATCCTTCCACACATCTGCTAACAAGCACTCCCTTCTCAATGAATGTCCCAAACCTTTTTCCTTTCTCTTACAACCTTCAGCAGACATCTTCTCTCCCCAACCCTCTCCAACAGTCTTTCATTACTGACTATTTCCATCCAGCTTATCCTCTCCATTCTCCTCCACATCCACATCTCAAATGCTTCTAACCTTTTTTCATCCTCTCGTCTCAGCATCCACGTTTCTGCCCCATGTAGTGCCACACTCCAGACGAAATATTTGGCAACCTTTATGTAATTTGCCACATAAGAGTCTCATCTTCCTGTAGAATGCCTCCTTCACCATAGCAATTAGAGTTTTCACCTCCTGGTGACATCTCAAGTCTGTTGTTATTGTGCTTTTAAGGTATTTAAATGAACTTACTTGGCTAATGGTAGATTGTCCTATTTTAATATTGGGCAGTCTGCATTTTGTACTGATGACCATACTCTTTGTTTTTGCTGCATTTATTTTCATCAACAAATCTTATACATTCTATCCTCTTTTCACAAATACATATTCCTCTTTCCCTATCGAAGCCTTTCGCGATAATCTCTTCATGGTATGCGTTAAACGACAGTGTGGAAAAACAACAACCTTGCCTAGCACCTTGTCCAGTGCTGTTTCCCTCTGACATTTCATTTCCAATGCTTATCCTTACTTTCTACTGTAAATATAGATTCTGTATCAGTCGTCTCTCTTTCCAATCTACTCCTTTCCTCTTCAAAATATCCATCAGCTTGTTCCATTAAACTCTGTCAAAATCTATTCTAAATCTATAAAAACAATAAAGATTTCTCTGCCTTTTTCTATATATCTTTCCCCTACAGTTCTTATCAGGTCAATAACATCTCTTTTTCCTTTTCTTCTTTTAAATCCAAACTGCTCCTCTACACTCCCTCTACCCAGCTTGCCATATAGCCTTCTATTCAACACTTCCAGCAAGACTTTAGCTCAATGATAAATTAGACTGATGGTCCTATCCTCTTCACATTTTTTAGTGTTTCTCTTGTTCTCTATTGGTATCATAACTGTAGCAAGATAGTCCTCAGGCCATTCCCTTTTCTCATATCTCTCGTTAAAGAGGTAGACTATTTCTTTTCTTGTCTTGTTTCCCAGACTCTTCAACGATTCTGCTGGCAAATCATCAATTCTATCTCCTTCAGTGCCTTTTCTACCTCTGCTTCCAAGATGGTGAATCCCTTTCCATCTTCTGGCACACGATCGAACAGCGGAGGAGTGGTACTCGGGCGTCAACTTTAAGTTACAATATCTCCGGATGTAATTAACATTTTACAATGCAACAAACGGCACTGATTACGTATTTGTTTATATGTTCAGATGTGCTAACAAAACTAACGGGGTTCCATGTAAAAAAACGTAGGTTTGTGTTAAAAAACATACTTCCATGCATTTTTTTATGGTTTTCTATTAACCAATTACACTAACCCCTCTCCTCACGTTCGGTCTGTGGAATCGATTCGTCAGTATTTGATGTGGTTTACGAAATATATTCAGCGGTAACGTTAGGTGGCTCACCCTGTATAGGCTCCCAACACACAACACACAAGAAAATGAAAAGTGTAAATTTACTACAAGTAGCAATGTAAAAACATGGATCGAATAGTGCACCCACCACATCTTCAAAGCAAATTTTACAGGGATGACCTTGTTGTTGATCACTAGCACCACTGCAGCTCCACTTTCCTGCTACAATGAATCGTTTACAGCATATGAGAACCGTATGAAAGCAGGCCAATGATGATACCCTCATTTGTATGACATACATGTTTTTATACATGACATCAATAATTACGGTTTCAGTTTCAAAACACTGTAGAGGGATAACCAATACTCAGAAAGGAGTCAAATTTGAACAGCATATTATTGACGCAGGGGGAAACGCCATGGAAGAAAGAAAGAAACAAAAATTTTACTTATAAATGGTGGTATAAGTATCAGAATATTCACACCAACTGACGTGCAGCACATGGCTGTTCTTGCGACCTGTTGGTAAAACTCTTTTACAGGTACCGTGATAGTACACAAAGGTATGAAAAAAGGCATTGCTCCGATGGCTGCTAAGGGTCTGAAGAAAATAATTACAAAATTCGTAAAGATAGGTCCTTTTAAAATGTAATGTGGCAAGGGGATGAAAACAGTTGATCCAAGGTCTGTCAAACTTGTAGGCACAGTACTGCAGGAGGGATCCAGTGGTGGTTTGCAAACATGTGGTGCATAGGTAATTGTCTGAACGTTGGACATGCAGGCAAGCACAGCGCATACAATCCTACAAGACATGCTGCAGTGCTATCCATACGAAATGACTCATGTTCAGGAGTTGCTTCCTGCTGACCTGCCAGCAAGAAAAACTTCGGTTCTGTAATTTTCTGTTAAAATGAAAGTGGACAATAAATGGCCATGACACACTCTGTGGGCAGACGAAGCCCAATTTCCGTCTGCAGGGACATGCCAATACCCAGAATCACAGAATGCGGTCAACGAATCCGCACGGACGTCAACCGGTAACTTTTCATTCTGCAGGGGTGACTTTGTGGCGTGGATTGATGGCTTCGTTTATGGTAGGGTCACAATTTCATGCAGTATACATATGCCTACTATCCTGTAGATACCCAACGAGCGTGCAGAAGAGGCGCAATACGATGTGGCATGATCTCAACTATGTCTGAAGTAGTGCTGGATGGAATTGACACTAGGAATCCTGCAGCGATATATATATATATATATATATATATATATATATATATATATATATATATATATGCTGAAGCAAATGGCGCAGGCTGGAGGCCACTACAGAATGGATCGGTTAGTTGATCCCCATTTAAATACGTCCACATTGATGTGAATCTTGCTTTTCAACTACTCTGTTATGGAATATAACTATACTACATCGACAATTATAGATATTTCCCCACCAGTGTCATTTCTATAATCACACTATTTCGTCTCCGTTTTTCTGTGTATTACAACAATTGTATCATCGTCTCTGCAGACTGACACCTACAAAGTGATGAAGTACCATACCTCGTAATATTTCCCACCATTAAGTTTAGGCTTTTCTTAATTTAATATGAACGATGTGGCTGAGGACTTAATACTAAGTGTATGTTTCTGCTGAGGCAGCTTTAAGGTTAGTAGAATCACGGATATAATTTCCAATCGTGACTTATAAAATTTTTAGAACACGACAACTTCCATATCTACATCTCATTTGTATGTAATATAGAAAATCATCTTTTTAATACGTGCTGTGTAATTTCTTTAGTGTTAATATCAATGGAGAGTGTCATGCAATGTCTTGCTTTAGGTGCTGGGCGTGTTTCATGCCTCATTGTACTTGCGAAGTGTGAGGAATCTTACTAATAACACCACATTAGATTTAGGTCAAATTTTCATAGAGGTCTTGCTATATTATGATAAGCATGTATTTTAATGTTATACATGGAATGGACGTCAGTAATATTCAATTTTTGTAGCTTCATTACTTTTCAAAGTGTGAGATGTCTCACGGTAAAGGGTAAGTAGTTTTATTCATTTCGGAGATACCGACTCTGACAATGTCTTTGGAAACGTTATTTCCCTCAGTGTTACCGTCTTTGGTCGTGTGTTTATAAACAGTTGCTTTCATTCTCAGTTTAGCACCTTCTTCTTTACTTCCCTCATAAGAAATCTCTGTTGTACATGTGCATGTGGTGGTATAATTGAGAACAGGTTTTTTTATTAATTTCAGACCCATAGTTCCCCAAAATGCTGCTGCACAGATTTACTTAGAACATGTATTTAGACACTGTTGCAGCGTAAACATTACATTTTCTGAAGTATTTTAGAATATTCTGGTATTACAATTGTTTATTGGGGTCTTACAGAGTCTACTAGGTCCGACATACTCGACTGCACTTTTCGTGTAGAAGATGTATTTGGCACACATCTTTGGTACATTGTGAGTACAAAGTTATGGGAAATAACACAGCCTATAAAGCTATTAAGGTAAATATATGTATTTGAGGACAAGAAATGAAGCAAAGTAATGGTAATTTGTTGCACACTTTTATGGGATTACTACACTTCGCACTTTTCTCCTTCAATTCCATACTTAAGCAACTTCCCCACCCAGTCCACCTGCCCCATTTTTATATGCATTTATGAAATGTTAGAGAATTTTTTTCTCTTCTTGAACAGGATTTTAAGATTTTGTTTAATTAAAAGTCATCAATGGTCAATAGATATTAAAATCTAATTTATGGAACCCAAGAGCAGTTATCCATACTGTCAGCAACAATGGACAACCTCAGGAACAATATTTAACTTCAGTAACAATGGTCAACTTGCATCTGTGAAATCAAATAAAATTAAACATTGATATGGCAACAGTTGTAACCTAGTTGTAACCTACATTCAGTTGGTACTGGCATGTTATTAACAGTTCTTCTTTATCGACTATGTGCTGTCTTGTTGGCCATGTTAGTGTTTCACCAGAATGCATTTTTCGCAACAGAATCATGCTGAAGGTAAGGAAAGGGAAGTTGTGTGTACTTGCAGATGAATTCAAGAGTCAGTTTATCGAAACTGATGCCATCATTCTACATCTACATCTACATCTACATCCATATTCCGCAAGCCACCTTACGGTGTGTGGCGGACTGTACCTTGAGTAACTCTATCGGTTCTCCCTTCTATTCCAGTTTCGTATTGTTCGCCTATGTGCCGTCTGTGAAGTAGACATTGCTATCGATTACAAGCATCAAAGAATCAGAATAAACAAGCAAATCCAGAACAACAAATGTTTAATGAACTTTGAACTTTGAAAGTCGAACCCAAGCAAATTACTCTAATAGATGTGTTTATTTCCGGATCTGAAAAGCAGTGGTCACTGAATGAGTTTACTGCAGACCTTGACATGATATTAATCCAGTCAGGAATTGTAATCCGCAAGATAAACAATCATGCATTCAAATCATTTCTTGAGAAGTACACACGAAGATAAATACCAGTGGAGAGCACTCTGAGAAAAAGTTATATACGGAGTATGTATGGTAACATCTTGGAGAAAATAAAAAAGGCGGTTGGCAAATAATCATTGTAAACATTGCGCTCTTTGCGCTGACTACTTATTTTGCAGTCATTTTAAAATATTTATAACTCTGTTTTTTCCTTTTTTTTTTAACAGTGGAGCCATCTGTTGGTGACAGTGATGAGTGCTCATGCTACAAAAAAACTAACTTTCCACGTTTCCACAGTGACACTATATATTAGTGGTAGTAATCACCTCGAAGAAATCATTGTTGTTTTCTACAGAGCAACCACCTAATGGTGACAGAAGCGCTAGTTTTCCACAGTGCAGCCATCTGCTGGCGGCAGGAGCAACTGGGATGTGAAATGGGATTTCAGGTTTTGTGAGACAGTATTTACGGTATAACTCACTTTCAACAAATACGAATTTCTAATTAATTATTTGCATTTTAGAAGCAAATGGTGATGTTTAATTATTTTTATAGAAATGTGGTATCTACTCATTCCACTATTCCATAGGGAATGATATATAGCTTTGAATGAATTTTATCAGTTTACCTCGTGAGGGGCTCCTCCTCTCCTCTGTTCCCACTCCATACCCTTAGCATGTGTCGAGATGCGATGGTACTGATGTCATGATTTCCAGAACGACCTTGGAGATAAGTTAGTGGTGATGGTTCCCAGTCATTTCACTCTGTCCCACTCCTCCTCCAACTCCCGCTTCACTGCTTGGCCTTGGCATATTAAGGTTGGTTGGTTGGTTGGTTTGGGGAAGGAGACCAGACAGCGTGGTCATCGGTCTCATCGGATTAGGGAAGGATTGGGAAGGAAGTCGGCCGTGCCCTTTCAGAGGAACCATCCCGGCATTTGCCTGGAGTGATTTAGGGAAATCACGGAAAACCTAAATCAGGATGGCCGGACGCGGGATTGAACCGTCGTCCTCCCGAATGCGAGTCCAGTGTCTAACCACTGCGCCACCCCGCTCGGTCGGCATATTAAGGCCTTGGAGAAGAGCAAGAGCTGATGTAGCTGTCAGTGCAATATAACAAGCGCATTTGTCTCAGCTGTAATATGAAACCACAAATAATAAAGTACACACTTCAGCCAGAAAACAGATAAAAATAAAATTAATGAAATGGAGGGTAATCCAGTCAAGTCAGTTGACAGTGGAGGAATAATAAAATAAAAAAAAGAGAAATATAAAGATGGTAGTACGACATAGGTTTTGAAAGTAAACAGTGGAGAAAGAATTACATTCAAAAATAAACATAGAACGTAGATGCACAAAATAAACGGTAGAGACACGATGGAAACAAAATGTTTTGAAATGTGGTGTTAGAGAAGAACGTTGACAATTAGGAGGCTTCATAGCACATCTAAGGAAGCAGTAAAAAGCCGGACTGAAGAAAAACTATGCAGCAAAATAGTACTGTAATTAGAGATAAACTGATGCGACACATCCGGAAACATCAAAGAATTGTTGAATTGGAAGCAGATTTGTTTATCGAAGTGGATGATGATGATGTTTGGTTTGTGGGGCGCTCAACTGCTTGGTTATCAGCGCCTGTACAAATTCCCAACCTTTGCTCAGACCAAGCTCGCCACTTTCACGAATGATGATGAAATGATGATGACAACACAAACACCCAGTCATCTCGAGGCAGGTGAAATACGGAAGTGGCTAGGAAAGTTGAGACAAACGAGTAATTGTGTAAAATTAGTAGCTATAAATGTATGATAGTTGCAGATGAAGGAACGGGCTGAATTAAGACCTACATGAAACCAAATGCTATAACAACTCTGGCTGCGTAGTCTGTGACCAGTCTCAGGTTTGATTTATCGATACTGTGTCGTTATTGTGTAATATGAACAACGGTCGTATTAGTCTCCTCGCGAATACTGGCTGTTACATCAGTGACTAGATACAGTTCTAAAGGGAATAATGTGCTGCATCCTTCCTTTCAGATGATTTTCGATTCTGTCGGAAATTTAACAGCAATTTAGGGAAAGATAGATTGCTTCGTACCGTAAAGAAGACACGTTAAGTTTCGGACAAGTGTAATTAAAAGACCCGTGCCTGTCTGCAGCTTAACGTGTCTTCTTTACGATACTTGGCAATCTATTTTTCCCTACATTGTTGATATTCCTACGTGGAGTTTCCACTGTCTGATTAAGTCGGAAATTTAGTTAGATGACCCATAGGAACGTGTGATCTTTAGGCGGCACTCGTGTGGTAGTGAATAAGAGCAATGTATGCGCCCATGTAGATCCTAGCCATTCTTCGAACTCCCTTGATGGCGTTTCTTACCAACAGCTTTCCTGGCGTCTAGCTGGAAGCAGCCATGCGGCTGTTTGACAGTATTTAATCTCATGCCCGGCTCTATGCGAGGTCTTGTCTTGCTGGCTGTTCTGGATGCAGGTAGGTGGTTTGGTAGCCGCGTTGTGGTTGTCGACAGTTTACTGGGACGAGTGAGAGTACGCCATTTGAAGAATGACGTCTCCTCTTTGCCTCTGTGGTTACGGGCTGCGTCTTACGAGTTGTCACAGTTCCAATTTCTGCTGCCCTGGTCGGTGGGTGTGGTCCCACCAGCATTCCTTAATTCACAAAGGTTTGGCAATGGTGAGTACTTCGTTTCGCATGTGATTAAATGTTCGATGTAGTTAACAAAAACTTTTTTCTTTTGCTGAGCCATTGTCACTGAGATTTGTTTTCGGTTCTTACCAGTTGCTTTGCGTAGCCTGCGCTAGTGGCCATTATTTTGGCCTCTGTTTCTACACTGTATCATTATCCTTGGTAATCGGAACAGTTGTAAAAGGTTTCATATTCTGGTCGATTCTAGTTCAATTACTACCTGATACAGCACAGAGATTGATTCTTTAAAACTGTGTTTGTGTCTTATTTTGAATGAGTATGTATTCAGATGTTCATAAAATCTTTTGTATGTAAAGCATTCGTATGTTGATTCTTTAAAACTGCATGTGCATTTTATTCTGAATATTCATGTGTTCAAATTATTTTGAAACATTGGTATCTTCTATTCTGTTTTCCTTCAAGCTCGAGCAGGATAAATGCGCAGGCCAGGCCAGAGATCCGTGTGCGAACTATAAATTACTTCTGTTATATAATTTTAATGTCAATTTTGTGTTTTTTTAAAGCGTTAGCTAAACCAAGGAACCGTGTGATGCGGAGGCAAAGCTCAACCGATAACGTTATGTTGCCTAACGCGTTCGTTCCAGCTGCATGGAATCTTGTTTCTAAACTTTTAAACAGTGCCCATATTTTTAGACCTTTTGTGAATATTCATTTTAAACATTCATTTTCTTACTGACTACGCGAGTTGAAAGATTGTTTGAGTTAAAAGTTATCGAATTTTTCAAGTGTTGTAATAAAATATTATTCTAAATAAATGTAAATTGTCTTCTGAGTGCCTCTGAGACAAGATATTAAATGTACAAGGGCTATTCGGAAAGTAAGGAATGATTGGTCTTGGAATGGGAACCACAACGAAAATCAAAACTGTTTTATTTTCAGCATTTAGCTACATCTTCCAGCTACTCCTATACATCGCCGCTCCGACTCAGACATTTATCGTAGTATTGCACCATCTTTCCAATACTCCCGTCATAGAAGGCAGCCTCCTGTGCTTTCCGACAATTTTCTACAGTAGACTACAGCTTGTTGTCTGTGCAGAAATGGTGTCTTCATAACCACAGTTCACTTGAGCAGATACTGAAATCAGAGGGAGGCAAGTCCGTTGTTTATGCTGGATGATCAAACACTTCCGACTGAAAATGCTGCTGCAGCGTCCTCATTGCCCTGGAGAGTGCGGACGGGAAATGCCTTGAAGAAGGATTTTTTTTTCCTTTATTAAATTTCGATTCCCCCGAAGAGTGTGGGCTGGCAACAGCTCAGTATGCTGCTCTTCAGCTTCCAGACTTTGTTTGAATAAGATGAAGAGAATAAATAATAAAAACAGGCGATAGAATCAGAGACTTAAATAGTAACAGGTATAAAAAATTGTGGAACTTAAAACATAGAACAAAGGGGAGATTATGCTAATAAAATACACTCCTGGAAATTGAAATAAGAACACCGTGAATTCATTGTCCCAGGAAGGGGAAACTTTATTGACACATTCCTGGGGTCAGATACATCACATGATCACACTGACAGAACCACAGGCACATAGACACAGGCAGCAGAGCATGCACAATGTCGGCACTAGTACAGTGTATATCCACCTTTCGCAGCAATGCAGGCTGCTATTCTCCCATGGAGACGATCGTAGAGATGCTGGATGTAGTCCTGTGGAACGGCTTGCCATGCCATTTCCACCTGGCGCCTCAGTTGGACCAGCGTTCGTGCTGGACGTGCAGACCGCGTGAGACGACGCTTCATCCAGTCCCAAACATGCTCAATGGGGGACAGATCCGGAGATCTTGCTGGCCAGGGTAGTTGACTTACACCTTCTAGAGCACGTTGGGTGGCACGGGATACATGCGGACGTGCATTGTCCTGTTGGAACAGCAAGTTCCCTTGCCGGTCTAGGAATGGTAGAACGCTGGGTTCGATGACGGTTTGGATGTACCGCGCACTATTCAGTGTCCCCTCGACGATCACCAGTGGTGTACGGCCAGTGTAGGAGATCGCTCCCCACACCATGATGCCGGGTGTTGGCCCTGTGTGCCTCGGTCGTATGCAGTCCTGATTGTGGCGCTCATCTGCACGGCGCCAAACACGCATACGACCATCATTGGCACCAAGGCAGAAGCGATTCTCATCGCTGAAGACGACACGTCTCCATTCGTCCCTCCATTCACGCCTGTCGCGACACCACTGGAGGCGGGCTGCACGACGTTGGGGCGTGAGCGGAAGACGGCCTAACGGTGTGCGGGACCGTAGCCCAGCTTCATGGAGACGGTTGCGAATGGTCCTCGCCGATACCCCAGGAGCAACAGTGTCCCTAATTTGCTGGGAAGTGGCAGTGCGGTCCCCTACGGCACTGCGTAGGATCCTACGGTCTTGGCGTGCATCCGTGCGTCGCTGCGGTCCAGTCCCAGGTCGACGGGCACGTGCACCTTCCGCCGACCACTGGCGACAACATCGATGTACTGTGGAGACCTCACGCCCCACGTGTTGAGCAATTCGGCGGTACGTCCACCCGGCCTCCCGCATGCCCACTATACGCCCTCGCTCAAAGTCCGTCAACTGCACATACGGTTCACGTCCACGCTGTCGCGGCATGCTACCAGTGTTAAAGACTGCGATGGAGCTCCGTATGCCACGGTAAACTGGCTGACACTGACGGCGGCGGTGCACAAATGCTGCGCAGCTAGCGCCATTCGACGGCCAACACCGCGGTTCCTGGTGTGACCGCTGTGCTGTGCGTGTGATCATTGCTTGTACAGCCCTCTCGCAGTGTCCGGAGCAAGTATGGTGGGTCTGAGACACCGGTGTCAATGTGTTCTTTTTTCCATTTCCAGGAGTGTACATACGAAGCAGACAGGTAAAATAATAGACAGACAATTAAAAAAACACGGTGACAGTCTGGTTTCTGTTCGCAAAAGACATAAAAGTAACACCCAGCGACAGCATGGTTTCTGTTCACTACACTAGAAAGCCGAACAATACTGAAAATTCACTGAAACACTGCACTAAAATGTTGGCAAATGTGACATACCACAGCTGAGAGCAGGTGGGTGGGGGTGGGGGTGGGGGGAAACCGGACAGAAGATGGAAAAGTAAAAAAGGGGGGGGGGGAAGGAGAGGGGCAAGGAGCCAGTGGAGGATGAGGACCCATATGAGGGGTGAGGGGTACTGGGCAGACGAGACAGGGAGTGGGGAAGGCACAGGAGGGGAATACAAAAGAACTAAGGGGGTTGGGGGCGCAGGTAGGGAGAGGTTTGGTGGGGAGAAAAACAGGATGGAGGGGGGGAAGAGGGAGCCCAGGGAAGGGGCGGAGGAAAGGGAGGGGGTGAGGATCAGAGTTGATAGGAGGGATAGATGGAGGAAGAGAGGGCATCATCTGGGAGGGGGAGTTGACGGAAGCCACCTTGGGAAAGGAGATGGAGGGTGTAGAGATGGAGGGTAGGGGGGACACAACGGTGAAGACGTGGCAGGGGGCAGGGATGGAAGAGGAGAGGAGCAACCAGGGGGTGAGGAGGATCAAAGCGGCGGGAGGTGTAGAGTATGCAGATATGTTCGAGGAATAGGAGCAGATAGGGGAAAGGAATGAGGTCATAGAGGATCCGCGTGGGGGACAGGAGGTGTATACAGAATGCGAGGTGGAGTGCATGACACTCAAGGATCTGGAGGGACTTATAGAATTGGAGAGGTGGGGGGGGAGGGGTGAGCAGATACCCAGGTCGGACTGGAATAACAGAGGATGGGACAGATTAAATATTTGTAGGTGTGGAGGATGGTAGAGGGGTGCAACCCCCATGTCCAGCCAGAGAGGAGTTTGGGGAGTTTGAAGAAGGAAATGCATGACAGTAACGTTATGAGGGGTTGCACGAAGTCAAGCGAAATCTTTCGACAGCCACCGATACTTGCCAGGAGACACTATTTTCTAGGCGTCTTTATGCGCTCACTGTGCGCTCAGAACTGAGAAGAGCGACATGACGCCATCTACCGGCATACTAGAGACACTGCCGAATATATCTATGCAAAGCTTCATTGGATTCTCACTGCGGTTTTCATTTCGTGACCGGTCGTTGTTTACTTTCGGAATAGCCGTCGATGTCAGATGTAAGAATTCACATCTGCTAAAAATTGAAAATAAGGAAGAAGTAAAGGTCTAAATTTTTGCATTTTGTGCACCCAGGACCTTACAATTTTCAGATCCGTGCTTCGTATCATTTCTGAATCAAATGCTTATTTAAACATCAGAAATGCGTGCGCAGCTAGTTTACTTATCTGTAGCCTGCAGATGCGTGTGAATCGCCCGAGGTAGGTGTCACATGATAGGAGCCCATACTAATTACTGAGAAGAAGGTTTGTAGCTCCTGGTAAAAAGCAATACAAGAAAGAGTATTACGCAGTGTTCTGTCGAAAACAGGTGTATTACAGGACGGTATCTCTGTGCAACAATTATACTTTCCTTTCTGTAGATTGGTGTGACCTTTGTTCCTATCCCACGGAGGCTGCCGTTTCAGTAAACACTTGGGTTAGCCTGAACATTGTCATTTCTATCATATTTTTTTTTCGTTTTAGCGAAATCTTCGTGTCTAATGCGAGGTGAGCCCCATAGCTGTTCGACAGTACTTCAGATTCTGGTATCATCATCTGTTTGGGACATTCCTTGAGGGCTTATATGAGTATTTTGTAGCCTTCGGCAGTAACTAAAACAACCTAGCCTTGATTGTCACGCTTTCCACTCGACACAAAACCTTACATCTAGAGTAATTTCTTGGAATAATGTTACTCACTGTGATATTCAACGTAACACCTACTAGCAAGTCTGGTTGTTATTATTTTGTGACAATCGTTGGGACGAACGAAGTATGTGTTCAGAACTAGGTCGGCTGGCCTAGTCTGTTACGGCGTGTGTAGTGATTTGCTGGTGCTACTATCCCCTGCTGTGAACTGCTGCTGCGACAATCTAATAAGCATACTGAATAAATTTTCCAAGCGTACATTCGCTGAGTGCATGTGGCTCTCCGTCTCATTCCTTGCCATTTCTCTAAACGGCACCACCATTCGCTCTGCTTTCATCCACCATCCCGTCCCTATCTGCATCTGATTTGACCTGACAGGGAATTTAGATGGCTTTATGACAACAGAAGTTTATCGCAGTAGCTCAGGTTCGCAGTTAGTTTCCAATTTACTAGCAGCACCGAAATGTATACAGGACTCACCCATTAAACCACTTCTCTCACGCATAACATCTAGCCCTGTCACTAACACTACACTAACAGTCAAACGAAAAGGCATGCTGGAGACCAGTCGTGTTGGAGACCAGTCTACTGAACAGAGGAAACAGAATCTGCGGGAACATGCTGGTTACTGCGCTGCATTATGGCTGGTTTCAAGCTACCCACGAATTTCAGGCAACATATTGCGAGGTCGGAAACGACATCGCAGTGTGGTTCAATTCTAGTTAAATCCAAGGGGCAAATATCGCGAAATTGTACTAAACGAGGAAACTTAAGTAGAAACACTGACAGATCGAAAATTCAACAGCGAACAAAAAGCAGGATTTAGGTCAGAACGTGTGTTGTTAAGCGCAAGTTACGCAGAAATGTTTTAGAGAAAGAAGCAATAAATGTACAGGACGTCCTGATTGTAAATCCGTTCTACAAAATGTTATCATACTTTACTTTTTTGTTACGACAATAAGTGTACAGGATTATAATAATATACAGTAATAATCAAAATAATTTTGTACTAGGGGAAACAATTTTTTGCAACAATATTCCATGCAATCATTTGTAAAATACATAAATGGAGTTTAGAAGCATCGATTAAGGACGAAATATGTACACAGGACGCTCATAGACTATCGGAATATCACTACCGCCAGACACATTAGGAATAAATGAATATTCGAAACAAGATACTAATATCGAAATTGGTGAAATGCTCGAATACTGTATGCAATAGTAAACTTCCAAAATTTTTTTAAATGAACAATATGTCTTTATATTCAGCACATTTGTATACAGTCAAAAACGGATAACGAAGTGAAGTCATGGCCAGCACACTGTCACTGCATAAAGGAAATTCAGATAGTTCAAAAAATGGTTCAAATGGCTCTGAGCACTATGGGACTTAACATCTCTGGTCATCAGTCCCCTAGAATTTAGAACTACTTAAACCTAACTAACCTAAGGACATCACACACATCCATGCCCTAGGCAGGATTCGAACCTGCGACCGTAGCAGTCGCGCGGTTCCGGACTGAGCGCCTGAACTGCTAGACCACCGCGGCCGGCAAATTCAGATGCACAATTTAAATACACACGTCAAAAATGTTTTGCATCACCTCGGTTCCGAGAGTTCCGGAACTTGCACAGAAAATTGGAACAGAGATCAACATAAACACAATTTCCGCCCTTTTTATTGCTCATGAAAACCACACATTGCATGTTGTACCACCATACAGCGAAACCTTCGGAGGTGGTCGTCCAGATTCCTGTACACATCAGTACCTCTAATACCCAGCAGCACGTCCTCTTGCATTGATGCATGCCTGTATTCGTCATGACATACTATCTACAAGTTCATCAAGGCACTGTTTGTACAGTTTGTACCAATCGTCAACGGCGATTCTGCATAGATCCCTCAGAGTGGTTGGTGGGTCACGTCGTCCATAAACAGCCATTTCAATCTATCCCAGGCATGTTCGATGGGGTTCGAGTCTGGAGAACATGCTGGCCACTCCAGTCGAGCGATGTCGTTATCCTGAAGGAAGTCATTCAAAAGATGTGCACGATGGGGGCGAGAATTGTCGTCCATGAAGGCTAATGATTCGCCAACATGCTACTGATATGGTTGCACTATCGGTCGGAGGATGGCATTCACGTATCGTAGAGCCGCTACAGCGCCTTCTATGACCACCAACGGCGTCCGTCGGCCCCACATAATGCCACCCCAAAACAGCAGTGAACCTTCATCTTTCTGCGCTCGCTGGACAGGTGTCCAAGGCGTTTAGCCTGACCGGGTTACCTCCAAATTCGTCTCCAACCATTGTCTGGTTGAAGGCATACGCGACAGTCATCGGTGAAGAGAACATGATGGCACTCCTGAGCGGTCCATTCGGCATGTTGTTGTGCCCATCTTTACCGCACTGCATGGTGTAGTGGTCGCAAAGATGAACCTCGCCAACGATGTTGGGAGTGAAGTAGCGCATCATGCAGCCTATTGCACACAGTTTGAGTCGTAAACGACGTTCTGTGGCTGCACGAAAAGCATTACTCAACATGGTGACGTTGCTGTCAGGGTTCCTCCAAGCCAAAATCCGTAGGTAGCGGTCATGCACTGCAGTAGTAGCCCTTGGGCGGCCTGAGCGAGGCATGTCATCGACAGTTCCCGTCTCTCTGTATCTCCACCATGTCCGAACCACATCGCTTTGGTTCGCTCCGAGACTCCTGGACACTTCCTGGCACAAAGTGACAATGCAGACACGATCGAACCGTGGTATTGACTGTCTAGACATGGTTGAACTATAGACAACGAGCCGTGTATCTCTTTCCTGGTGGAGTGACTGGAACTGATCGGCTGTCGGACCCCCTCCATCTCATAGGCGCTGTTCACGAATGGTTGTTTACATCTTTGGGCGGGATTAGTGACGTTTCTGAACAGTCAAAGGGACTGTATCTGTCATACAATATCCACAGTCAACGTCTATCTTCAGGAGTTCTAGGAACCGGGGTGAAGCAAAACTTTTTTTAGTGTGTGTATATTTATTGATGAGTTTAACAACTTGCAGCTTTTACACAAGATAACACAAGCATGATATTCAGTGCCTAATTTCTCAAAATGTAGAAACTTAATTTCTAACACAATAAAGCACTAAAAAGAAAACGTGCCCCTATGAATTTCAACAAATTTGTAATAATAGAGGTAAACAAATATTATACGAAAAATACGAGGGCTATCCACAAAGTACATTACTTTTGGAATTAAAAATGAATAAAGTATTGGAATTTTTTGTATTATATACAGATGAAAGCCACACTTCAATACTACTTTTCTACATAGTTGCCATTTAAATTAAGGCAGTTATCGTAGCGATGGACGAGCTTGGAAATTCCTTCTTCGTAAAATTCGGCCGCCTGCGCCTTCAACCACGTGGTTACCTCTCCTTGAAGCTGTGCGCCGTCATCAAAACGCTGCATAGGCAACCACTTCTTCATTGACGGGAATAAGTGGAAGTCGCTCGGTGCCAGGTCGGGACTGTACGGCGGATGAGGAAACAACTGCCACTTAAAAGATCCGAGAACTTCACGAGTGGCATTTGCCGTGTGGGCCCGGGCGTTGTCGTGAATCAGCAAGATCTTTAAGCCCAACTTTCCCCTGGGCTTGTTTTCTATTGCTCTTCTGAGGTTGTGCAGATTTTGGCAATACCTTTGAGAGTTTATTATAGTGCCTCTTTCCAGGAAATCCACGAAAATGGTATTTCTACCGGGTTACTGATTAAGCACGTGGTTGAAGGCGCAGGCGGCTGAATTTTACGACGAAGGAATTTCCAAGATCGTCCATCGCTACGATAAGTGCCTCAATTTAAATGGCAACTATGTAGAAAAGTAGTATTGAAGTGTAGCTTTCATCTGTATATAATAAAAAAATTTCCAATACTTTATTTATTTTTAATTCCAAAACGTAATGTACTTTGTGGAAAGCCCTCGTAGTAACACAACGTAAAAGGAGAACAAAAGGAGTCATGTTAATCAATTTTAGCCTAAAAGACAATCTCCAAAAGCTGAATCCCTAACTGACACTAAACAAGCAGAGTGAAAACCAGTAACAGAATCAGTGGGATAGAGATATCATCTGGTTGGCACAATAAGTGAGAAAAACAAAACAGAGACTGCCGTCAAAAAGGAAAGATTAAAATATGACTGAACACAACCACAGTAAAATAATATTTTCCGTTTTTAACACACTAGGTTCTACAGCTTCCTCACCGAAACTGGTACTTAATTTGACCAGCACTGATAGACTCGTCTGCCTCTTTTCCCGTCGTTACTGGAAACACACTGCAGCTAACACCACTACATTTCTGACCGTGGTGCATTCCCTGGATCTACGAAGGCTAGCACTGTCCACTGCTGTCCATCAGAACAACGTCCTGTGTTGAAGCAAGCCGCCATCTGCCCAGACCGCTTCAGTGCAGTATTCCACGACTTCCTGCTTTGGTATGTTCAGCCGACTGCAGTGGAAGTTGATAGCTGTGTAGCCTTCTGGCCGACTAGCTTCCAGCTGCTTCCACTCAACGAAGGCTTCACTCTGACGTCAGCGGCCACCCTTTCCTACATGCAGGATGTTCATTTTAACTGAAGACAATGAAAGATCTCGAAAACTACACATAGGATCAAAAACGATTATAACTCCAATTTGTTTGTCTCGAAGGGGGACATCCAATAATACCATACTCGACACCCCACCCCAGCCGGTGCATGGTGGCCGGGGAGGGGGGGGGGGGGGCAACTTCGAAACCTTCAATCGGAAATTCCAGTTTTTATTGCTGATTACGATTCTACGGCAAAATATACATCCGTTTTGATTGAAGCATTTTCGTCGTTTCACCACAGATGGCGTTGTAATTGGAGGAATAGAAATGGGAACACAATCTCAATTTACGACATTTTACTTAATGGCCCTTGAATATCCATCATCACGTGGGACCCCAACTTCTTCTTGCGAGGGTAGGACAGGCCATTATTTCATAGCTTTTGATTGGAAACCCATTCACAACACTGTATTTCTCCAAAATATTGAGCAGGGGACTACTCGAAGGGGCACTGCGGTCGTCGCTCGAGGTGAACGGTACTCTACTATTCCTTGTTCGAACGTAGTACCACCAATTTAAATACACTTTGTGATCCGCTACTCAAATGACCGTACACGGGACAGAGCATATCTGAGGGAATATGTCTTCACGATGTGTTGGTAAATGCTGGTACAATTTATCTTTTAAATATCCACACAGAAAGAAATTCAGCTAAGTCAATTCCGGCGACCCAGCAGCCAATCAATAGAGTCACCTCTGCCGATCCACTGACCAGTGTAAACACGGTCTGATACCTCCTGTGCTTCTATTGCGTAATGCACTGGGCTGACTAACCTCCAGGGCAACATCCTGCAGTAGTACCGGTAGCTCCTGTTCCAAAAACATTCGATATTTGCATTCATTCAAGGTACCGTCGATAAAATATGGACGAACGAATTTGTTCCCCGTGATTCCACACCACGCGTCAACCCACCATGGACGCTGATGGTCAACTTGCCGTAACCAGTGGGAATGTCTACACTCCAGTAACGCATGTTATGAGAGTCAGCGCTCCCATGGTTTGTGAATGTAAACACATCGGAAAACAGTACTTCGGCTAAGAACGTGGGGAACGTTTGCAATTGTTGTCACAAAACACTAACCAGTTATTGAAATCGGCGCCATGACGTTCTTGATGCTGAAACAAGTGGTATTCTTGGTACTTACGACGCTGCACTGATGTGCCAATACTACCTATGGACATATCAGATTTTTGGTGTAACTACCAGGCGCTTATCCATGAGTTGATGATGATGTATGGTCTGTGGGGCACTCAAATGCGCGGTCATCAGCGCCCATACAAAGTCCCAAGTTCCAACAGTTCAATTTTTTTAACAGTCCAATCTAGCCACTGTCAGGAATGATGATGATGACGATGATGATGATGAAATGATGGGAACAACACAAACACCCAGCCCAGGCAGAGAAAATCCCCAACATCACCAGGCATCGAACCTGACGCTTATGATCCTACTAGATATACACGATTAATAATGCTGATGGTTGTATAGTACGCGATCTTTCTCAAGCGAGCCTGGCAACTGATTTTGTGGTGAGCCAGAAAGAGACGGAGTACATATTGACCTTACTTTCCAGTCTACACGACCATATTTTTGTCCAGCCCACTGAAAGAAATGTTGCTTTTCTCTTTCTAATTAGAGGGATCAGCCTATGATCATAAATGAAGGTATAAAGTTCTAGTTAAAACATATATTGAGTAAAGTATCTCACTTACGACACTTTAAAAGTTACTATACTCATTTGACAGTAAATATTTCTATGCTAAACAGTACTTTTATCGTTTCAGAGGCGACCTCTGTGGTACGTTCCTACTAGATTGTCTTTCGTCCTGACTACTAATACTCAAATAAATGTTCAAAATAAATGCTCGCCACAAAAGTGGAAATAATAGTCACTACTTGCCACGCGGATCTGCAATTATCACGGACGGCACAATAACAGTTACTTTAGCGAATTCTAAGCGACCCAGGACGGTGTGCAGTCCTCGCGAGTTCACTATCCGTTATACTCATTTTATCACAGTTGGTCTCTGACTTCATCCGAGGAACAGCGCGATCCGACGTTTAACAGACGTGTATCTTACAGCGGCTGAGTGCGAAGTGAGCCTTTTCCCTGCCTCTCGGGCTGTATTTATATATGTGCCGCAGCGGACGGTCGAGGGAATATCTGTTATCTACTGCCTTAACACACGGCAGCAGCCTCAGAACGACCACTCTCTCGGACACATACTCTTTAAATACCATAGTTCTGAATTAATTTACAATCTTCTGAATTTCTACATGTATTTAGGTAAGTTGTTTAAAAGTACAGAAAAAGTTTCAACCCGCTTGAATAAATACTTTGCCTTCTAGAATTTTTATCGTGATACTAATGGTAGATCATTACCTCTGACCTATACCTTTAGTAGAACTTGTATTGGATGTTATCAGTCTTACAGTTATAAATTTGGTATAGCTCTATTATTTAGTAGGATTTACGATGTGCTGAAACGAAAACGTTCTATCATTATAATTGCACATACTTAATCTACTACAAATGGGTAAAGTTTAGTTACGAATTTGGTTTTCATTAAATTACTCAAAAACTATAAGAGGTAGCTCAAAGTGGTCTTTTAGTTATTATTTCTATGGTGAACTGAAGAACAAAACAAATTTGTACGTTTCTAAGTCCAATTTTTAGCGTCTTTCATTTTTCTTAAAAACGTGGATTCCGGTTTTAATTTTCATTCTTTTACTTTGGAACTTGGAGCAGTTATTTATGAGCTCCATAGGCACATTTTGACCAAATTCTGGCGTTCTAGCTTTATTATTTAGCGCCACTTACTTTTTTTCTTAAAACTGCATTTCTACGGAAATTATTAGTTTAATTGCAATAATGTATATGTTGACAAAGTTTTAAACGGAAATTTTGACTTTTAAATTTATACCTAATTATGGTGGAATACTTGTTCGCTATGCGCAAACGCGTCAAAGTGACATGGCGCTACTAGCAGTGAACTGGGTTGAGTCATGGAACAATCCCTCGCCTCTGTACCTCACACACGATACAGCGCTTGTTTCGCTTCACTGGGACTCCGTGATCCAGAGGCAGTTACGTTAGCCACTAGACCACGAGCCGTGGATTATCTTTGGGTTGTGGTTCACTACCATCAGTTTAGTTATTTCATTAGCTGCTCCTACAAAATGTTTGCTTGGTTTCCTTTTACTGCTCTGTACGCTGCCATCAAACATAAACCCATTCACAACCTTGCTAAAGAAAGAACGAGAGCTAATTTTCTCTGGAAAACAAGGGAACAGCAGCCTCAACATTTCTCCTACATTCTCCGTGAACCAGGGTCATTTCAGTTTTTTCTGCTGCGCTTGAAACATTCATCGCCAACTTGCACGTCTGTTCTCCAAATGGTATCTAGGTGGGCAGGCAATAAGCACTGCGCAAGTATTATAATGTTTAGAGCCGCTATCTGTTCTACGTCTGCACGATGCGTGAGCTTCGATCGCAGTGTACTACCTGTTGCGATACGTCTTAGTTCGCTACACAGCTATGGTGGCGCGTCGAGTAATCCCTGATCGATATGTTGGAGGAATAAAACATTGTGATTGGGATTATAAGTTATGAAATACTGGCCTCTCCTACCCTCGCACCATGGAAGTGGTGTCCAACGTGCCATTCATACTCAAGGCTCATTGAGTAGCATGTCGTAAGTTACGATTGTGTACCCATTTGTATTCCTCAGGTTACAGCGCCATCTGTGGTAAAACGAAGAAAATGCTTCAGACGAGACGTGTGTAGATTTTGCAGTAGAATCTTAATTTGCAATAAAAAACGTGGGTTCCCAATGCCAATGAAGAATTTGTCCACAACGTCACCCACACACTGGCTGGTGTGGTGGGTCGAGTGTGGTGGTATTGTTGGATGTCCCCCAACCCACCGTTGACACAAGAAATTTGTATGAGATGCGTAGTTTTGGAGATATTTCAATGTCTCCATTTAAAATGAACACGCTGTATATGGAGCCGCTGCCAAGGACAACTCCCTCAGCAGGCCATCTCGGGACATTAACCAGCTCGGCCAGCACACCATCCATAGCCTGGCGCTAAACTTGAAGTCTCTCCCGCAACTATCCTCAGCGCCTGATGCTGGTTTCAAGATGATGTTGCTTCGCGATAAAAAGGTGACACCCTACTGCGCTTGCATTCGAAAATGATTCCCGCCGGTTTGACACCTTGGCAGACAAAAAGCAAATCACTGCCCTCATTTCCCCCTTGTTGCAGATCGACAATGGGGCTGTCACAGTCTGCTACAATACAACGATTAACGCGGGAATAAGAGAGAAATGTTGTGTAGAATTGTTGCAGGCGACGCACTTCAGCCCTGGGTACTAGCAGTGTCACCAAGCCCTTCGGCGAGAAATGCAAAAGTCCTTTTCTTTTTGAGTTCCCCTCGTAAAACAGACTGTAAAATAGAAGTAACAGCAACAGCAGTCAAAATCACCCTTAGTAAATAAAAAAAAAAGTTAGACGTAATACTTTCCGCTTGTACTTGTGTACTTGTAGGACCACTGGACGTATATATTCACGAACTTGCTGACAGAATTTTGCAGAAACCTAACCATTGTACCGTCTAAGCGAGTGAAGGGGTTAGTGATAAACATGCAAAAAAGTTGGCATGTTTAATAGCAAAGGGAGTAAGCGTGAAAATATGTGAAGAAAAGTAAGTTTGTTAACTTTAAGAGGCTGGGAAATCTGGTTGGGATTAATTTTACTGAAAGTGACAAACTATTGTAAATGAAGGAATAAATTTTAATATAATTCCAAAATAGGCAATAACCATCAAAAATTTAATCACAAACATAAAAATCGGGTTACAAATGGAACAATTGCCAATTTGCAAGCAAAATAAAATCACAGCCAAAAATGTATTTGTACATAATCAGGAAAAAATTCACAAAACTTTATAATATAGCTTAAATAATAATTAGAAGAAACTGCCTAAAGACATTAATAAGAAGTTAGAAAGAGAAGATTAAAAGGGAAATAAAGATGAAAAAGGAAACAGTCTTGTAATTATCAGAGAGCAGACTGATTCCTATTTATGTGAGCTACGTGTTAGCTGTACTTTCTGTACTCTGTCTGCTAGGTTTAACTGGAACATATCATTAGCTTCCAGATTTTCAGTACAATATTATGATCAGCAGTATCAAAATCCTTAGAAAGATCTAAAAATATGCCTATTACGCACCCATCTTTCTCAAGAGCATTAAGTACCACTTTTGTGAATTCTACCGTGCCTGACTCTGTATTTCAACCGCTTTGGAAACCAAACTGTGATACACTTAAAGGGTATTAATTATTGAAATAATTCATTAATATACCTGTCACTAGTCTGTCTTTCATAACTGATTCTATTATTTGTGAAAATAGTGACAACAGGAAAGTGCACCAGTAATTTCTTTATCTTCTGCATTACTTTCTTTAGCAGAGATCCAAGTCTTGCATGTTTTAAATGCTCTGGAAATGTTCCAGATGTGAATGATACATTTAACGGAGCCTGTGTACTCTGTATGTCTTGTTACAGTATATACAATCTAAGCCTACTGATAGTTAAATTTTTAGTTTTTATATGGTTCTTCTAACTTCATGCTCCGTGATTGGTAGTAACATCATTTTACTTAGTGCGTAATTATTTACAGGTGATAATTTGGGTTCTGGGAATTTTTGTTATTTCTATTCATATCTGTAAAATGCTCATTCTCATAGTTCTCTAGGTGGTGTGAATCATTTATTACTTTAACCTGCCTCCCTTATCATTATGTTCTCCATCGATTTTTTCCTGTTCCGTATTTTTAGAAGATAAGATACAGATTTTCGAAAATATTTATTCAGAGCTCTAAAACTTCTGTAGTTCTGTAATGCGTCCTATCAGTATAAAGGCTAATAGAAAAGTGAGAGAGATCCAAACAGGAAAGCTCTTCACTTAGTTTCTAAAACAAAAAAGTAATACAATTGATCGCAATGGTCCACAGGCGGACTGCCATTATATCTTTGAAATATTATATTTGAAATAATAATTACTTTTCACAATAGTAATGTACGTAATTTATTTAGATTTGGAAGCATTTACAGTAAATAAACAGTCAAGTGCACATTTTTGTGATTTTAGTCGTTTTTACTACGTTAAATTTACATGAAATTTCATTGCTCTGTCCATGCAATGCTTCAAGAAGTTAAATTAGCCAAATCGCTTATAGGCTGAAAAACTAACGAGCCAGAATATGGATCTGTCCATGGATTCTAAGATAGTGCTGAAGGTCCTTAGTTTACAGCTTTGGTGAGGCGGGACGCACAGAGTGTCTGATCATAAATTACTGCAATGACTACATACAGGGTAGTAGCAGATCCTGGAAAGATCAAGGGAGCAAGCCAACATGTTCGCTTTAACACCAGTTTATGGACAGGAACAGTGCACGTCGTAGGACAATATACTTAATTGGACAAATTAACATGTTCTATTTATTAACAATTTCTGCACGACAAATTATTCGTGCTGGTATGGAGGTTACCATTTGCAGAAAGACAACAAATATGTTATGTGCACGACGAAGCACAGTACCATTTGATGAGACCCGTAGTTTTAATCAATGATGAATTGGTCGAGGTCGTCCCGTAGCAGGGTTTTGCTTTCACCTGACATAGATGCCGTACATTTCACACTAGTGGAGAATCTGAAGGCATTTGTGCTTTCCACGCTCATCGATAACGGTCAGAAATTGCAAGTGAGTGTCTCCCACACATGTGACCAAATCCGAAGGCCGCCAGGTATGCTTGCGTAAGTCGAGAAAGAGTTTGAGATGAAGGGCGAAAGGTTGTCAAAGAACGTGTAACGCTACTGCCCTGCTCGGACGTACGTATGCTCTATAAAGCCTGTACTGTAATAAGTTCACGGGCTTCACCTTATAAACAAGGATTTTAGTACAAAAGTTGACCGCGCGTACCTAATAGAAGCAAGATCGGACTTATTCTCAGTCAATAACTACAGTGATTCATCAAGCAGATGTAAAGTATAATTGCTCGTTCGCATGGACAAGAAGTACACACAGTAGATGCTAACAACGATTAATAATTCGGTCGCCAGCCTACTTAGGCAATGAGTGAGTTTTTCCTTGTACAAGTGGGTGCATGTACAAGCATAACTACACGTAGTAAAGTTGCGTTATATGGCAAAGTTTGGAACCAGAAAAATCCACTGAACTAAAGTTTTCTCCTTTTGTACTAACTTGGACAAGATAAATTTACACAACACCACACAGTAATGATTACTACGAACTGCATTTTGTATGTTGAGCAGACTGAAATCGGGCGTAGATTGCCCTAGCATCGACAATATTGAAAGTACACACACAATATCACTATTAATGAGGGAAAAACACTTATACACTTAGGATTAATATAGACTTAGCTTTACTGGTCAGATCTGATCAACACATTTCAAGGTTTGAAAGAATGGACAAGAAAAGGGGGGGGGGCCTGGTTCTGTCATGGTCGTTGTACTGAAACTATTAAGTACTGAAGGCAAATTTACACTCAAATTTAGCAATCTATGGATAATTACTCTTTTGTCTTACTTCTGAATAATTTAACTGTCATTATTTCTGTCTCAAATTAATTAAATAACATCGCTAACTCAATTAAAAAAAAACTCTCTTCCAATTTAGTCATGCTTTTGTTCTTTACCAACATTTGCAATAACACACAGCACTTTAGATTCCTGTATGGCATAGGTTAATCTGCTGATAATTTTCATTAACACTAACATTAAACTTTCAGTTTATGATACTCGGGTTGCACAATACGAGGTAAGGATCCTGTGTAGGTCTGTGATCAGGATAAGTCATGGCTAAAGCAATTCTGGTAAAAGTCACGTTATTATTGAACAGTTAGAAACAGTTTCGACACTGGTCCACACAGATACACTTCTAAAGATGAAATAAATGTTTGACCTGTGCAAGTCGGTGCGGCGGTTGGCGGGCAGCGAGATAGCGGGCAGCACGGCACACATACAAGCACGGCTAAGGCTCACACAACATCGGCACTTTCCATCTTCTTAGCGTCGTAATCTTTCCAATTTTGTGCCTCAGAATATAGCCATGCCAAGTAGTCGTCGGAATCGGTTCATCCGAAGCTCAATGGAATCCACTTTTCCTGGGTAGCCTCCTCGGTACAGTACGTGTACTTCCGACTGTTGCTCGCCTCCGACTGTGTTACTGTGCCCGTTGTGCCGAACCGCGCCAGTGTGCGTTTTCCCGCCTCGCCTGCCTCCACCTTTTCCGCTCCCCTACAGGTAGGGTATTCACCACAGGTTTTCTACTACACATATCCTAATGCATTACCTACGTATGGACCAAGTGTATAAATTACAATTTTCACATCTTACAATATTTTTAACATTAAACACACCTTCCTTTGATTACCACATTATTTGAAATCTAATATAAATAATATTCATTTCAAAAGTTGCTCACAGTCTCTTTAACATAACGATACGAACCGAACCATGAGTTCAAAACATTGCTTAAATTAATTTATCTAAATTCATAAAGAAAAAAAATTGTTATATGTACAGTTGTCGTTACAAACGCGCCGTAATCACATTGAGAAGAGCTACAGCTTCAAGAGAGAGATGTTTATCATTCATCAAAGGATACAATGACTAAAATTTTTAAAAATGGTTTCCAGACGTATTTACAGACTTTTTGCTGTTTTTAACCAATGCTATCTTCTTTTAAAATATAGGATTATTTCTTTAAATACCTTATACTACACAAAAGAGCAGTGACTACAAAAAATACAAATGATTGTGAAGATGAACCCAGTTAGACTATGTCCTATATGTTTTGTTTATGCCACGAAGAATGGCTTTATGTGGGATTAATAGAAAGAACGTGCTTATAAATGGTAATGCCTGTTATCCGCTTCGACTGTACTCGATTGTAGATAAGATAGAGCAAAATATGAAGGAAATAGTGTCCCAAGAACATAAACTAAAAACTAGAACAGTGTAGCACCACCACTGTTTTCCAAATTGGGAACGCCATTACCGTCCATACACAACCTAACACCGGCTCCGACTGTTTGGTCATCGACAAGTATGCCGCACGCTCGTCTATCCATAAAAATAATATACATATGGAGAAAAACCGTGCTTAAAATCTATATAATTAAAAACATCATCTAGAACCGCTTCATCAATTAGTATCTAATCGACAAGACTGTCTTCGGCTTATTTGGTGAGGCTCAAGACATTTCGAACACAAATAATAAGTTTGTGTCGATAAGTGGCAGACAAAGAAGGAGCACATGACTATTTAAAGAAATAACCATCAGCATGCTGTGTTTTACGTAAGTGTTTATCGGCTATAAAGACCAATTCTCGAACCTCAAGCTCTCCAACAGTCTTGAGGTAGCAAAAGAATACATCATATTCGTTAGAGCATGATAACACAGAAATGAAGAAGAAACTGCTTCAAAAATGCTGCCTTTATGTCCCTAATCTACTTTCCAGCAGTGAAAAGAACGTGTCGGTAATGTGCAAAAAATTCCCCAAATGAAGTCAAAACATTTTTGCACGCGTGAAACGTAATGACCACTGTCGTTCTCGTTTTACGGGCTGCAGCTGTTAGGAAACTGATAGGCTTTAAGTGAGTCTCATTAAGCAAGGTTTTGGAAATGTTTGTTTAGAGATTTGGACCTCTTGCAGCTAAGTCTTGGGTCAAGTATTATCTCTCCAGTGAAGTGCGCCACCTCACTAAACGGCGATTACATTTTCAGCGCTACAAGACAGTGCGCTGCCAACCCAATCTTACGAATTTGGTATGTGGCTTTGTTTCTGTTATCTGACCCGAAGAAGACTGGAAGGATTGAAATTTTTGTCGAATGGAGAGAGTATATACGCTGTAAAATAATAACTGGATTGAGATGAATGAAAGCAATGTTGAGATACAAATTTTAATTTTTGTACAATATATTATTTGATATGTGTTAGTAAACACATCAGCCCAAGGACGCTGTCAGAGAGGAAGTTAATTATTTAGGAAATAACCGACTTCCGTTAGCAGAATAAGAGATTATGCAAACCTTTACAACATTTTAAGTTCAGGATTATGTAAACGTATACAAGAACGGAGTCAGTGGGATCAATAAAAGCACGACATATTCGGTTTTAAGAAGAACAGCTCTGAACTTCGTAACTTTCGATGTAAAAAGAATTTCTGTTGCTAAACATTACATGAAACTCATGCATTTATGAACCGTGAATACAATTACGATTATGTATATCTAGAAAATAAAAAATACTACTTCATTAGAAACTGCACTCAATATGATTAAAAACTTATGTGCGTCCCAGGCTTTCACGTCTTTTTGCGCATGCGTTGTGGACATGGGCATCGTAATTGCAGAAACATTGTCCTGAATTCTGAAAAATATGAAACATTCTAAAGTGAAATTATGATTTGGAATAATGTTCCTGCGATTACGTAATAACTGAGGGAAGAATAACTACAAAAGTATGCTTAATGATTTGGTATTAATGATAAAAATTAGTTAGCTGAATCTAGCCATTAGCAATGACGACAGCTGAATTTCCTGACTGAGGTGCTAAAAAGCCAAATTTCTATTCTTATTTGTGGGTTATAGTTTCCTCCCCAAGAATTAGCCTAACAGAAATAGGATGATTCTTCAGTTGTGATGCAATATTTCTCAAATTAGAGGTCAGGTCCGTTATAAATGAAAGTGCATAACCAATTACATAGACACAACATCATTCACCATCAACTTGCTACTGCATTTCTAATGATCAAACCGAATCCATTCCTTAGGCAGTGACCTCTTTCAGGTATCTGAAACTTCTGACATCCCACACTTCTGCCAATAATGGGATTCGAGCTACCAATCCGTCTTCGAACATCCAGGAGGGATCTAAAACGTGGCAGAAAATCGAGGTCTCGACTAGGAAGCAGAAACATATTCAGAAGTTAAATATTATGTATTGCACAAAATCCATTTGCGTTTATTCTACAATAAATTGAAGTCACACACTCGAGTAGCTGAAAAGGTTTCGAAATTGATAGAAGTGTTGAGTTCGCGAATATACATTGAAAGAAAAAGAGTCTTAACCTCAAGAAGGAATTGTGTGACGTAAACGCAAGTTGGTATGCATGTTTCCACATCTGAAGGATGATGTCTGTTCGAATTTTGCGCTACGTCGCATAAGAGTGGCGCTAGTAGGATGCAATTCTGGTATGCGTTAGGTACATGCTTTAACGGTCGTCAGCTTCAGTTATCTTTGAGACTGGACGTGGTAAGTTGATGTTAATCAAGAACGCCTTTAAGGTGACAAGACGCCTTCATCAGCACCTCACTCAGCTTGATGGAGGTCGTGTAATAGGGTTACGAGAAGATGGATGTTCCATCTGCGATATCTCTGAAGTATTTGTCAGGAATGTAGCCACTGTACATAATTTTTGGCAGTGATGGTCACCAGAATGTACGGTCGCAAGAAAATCGGGCTCCGGATGGCCTCGTTGCACTACCGAGAGGGAAGACAATCGTGTTTGAAGTGTGGCTCTAGCGGATCGTACTGCATCTGCAACAGAAATTTCAGCAGTAATTAGCACCACAGTGACACAAATCACTTGCTACAAGGACAGCTTGGAGCCAGATCCCATGCAAGGTGCATTCCACTGACTCCAAACTACAACCATTTGCGGCTTCAGTGGTGTGAAGCTAGAGCTCATTGGAGGGCAAGCTGAGGTTTGTTTTCTGATGAAAGTTGGTTCTGCTTCGGTGCGATGGCTGTGTGTTGGTTAGAAGGAGACCAGTTGAAGGCCTGTGAGCTACACACACTGGACCTACACCTGGAGTTATGGTCCCTGGCGCGGTTTCATATGAGAGCAGTAGCAGTCTCGTGGTTATCCCACGCACCCTGAGTGCAAATCTGTACATGCGTCTGGTGATTCGACCTGTTGTGCTGCCATTTATGAACAGTATTCCAGGATATGTTTTCCAACAGGACAATGATTGCCCACATCTGCAACAGAAATTTCAGCAGTAGTTAGCACCACAGTGACACAAATCACTTGCTACAAGGACAGCTTGGAGCCAGATCCTCTGCAAGGTGCATTCCACTGACTCCAAACTACAACCATTTGCGGCTTCAGTAGTGTCAAGCTAGAGCTCATTGGAGGGCAAGCTCACTGTTGTAAAGGAGCAACCTCTACAGAATGTCGACACATTGCATTGGAATGTTCGATCACCATAGATCTGTCTTCAATGGAGTACCTAATGGATGTCATAGGAAGCCACCCCCAGTGTCATCCACAACCAGCAGCAACCGACCCTGTATTGACCAACCAAGTGAAAAAGGCACGGAACTCCATCCCACAAACTGACATCCGGCACCTGTACAGGCATGCATTCAACATTCTAGGGGCTACAACGGTTATCAGCATTTCACGTTTGCAATGGCTTATCTCACATATACCTTAACCTGTAAACTTTTGTAGTTTTAATCACTTATATATGATATCCCCGGAATTTCATTACACTACGTTAATAATTCTTTGGTTCGCGACTCTTTGAGTCAGTTCATATTTCCTGACGTGAAATGCTGCTGCCAGCCAAATACTCGCATGCAAATTTCTGAAAGTTGTTAATTAGCATTTGTGGTGTTTAGAGTTTCTGATTTTTAGGGCAATTATTTCTGTACATGCCGGAACAACAATACGATTTTAACACGTATTTAATAAAGAGGCATTGTATAATGCCCTGCCAGCATCTAGGTAATTAGAGACGAAGCTCTAATGGATAATAACGTGAGAGCTAATTACTGTAGAACACCTTCTAGCGAGAAACTCTACGAAGAATTATAATGTAGTGCCTAAAGGAAGCCAACAAGGAAAACAGTAATATTTGTTTTGTCAATAAAACCGCCATCTCTTGCTGTAACTGTAATTTATTTCTCACATACCCGTTTCGCCTTTTTTTATACTAAGGCTTCTTCAATGGGACCTAGAACAATACAATGTTTTGTGATACGTGTTATTTTTAGATTATCAAGCAGTTCACAACTCATATTTTTATGTAAATAAGTAATTACCTAAAGTCTATTGGCATCTGCGTTTCCTCTCATCTGGTCTGGAGGTCTGCATTACCACTTCATTTCCGAAACATAATCACATTTTTATATTCCTGAACTTTTTCTTTCACAATTTGCACCATATTTATTCTTATTTTAGTGGTGCATTCTTACCCTTTTGCCACTAGTTACAGGTTCGAAAACTATACTTTTAAAGACGTTAATATTGTCAGTATGCAATGTGTTTCATTCTGTTTGGTTTTCTTACCTGTATGTTGCCCACCTAACGAGGTATATGTTGAAAACTAACATCTGTTCGTGATATGATGTTAATGCCTCTGCGTGCGTTTGTGTGTGTATGAGAGAGAGAGAGAGAGAGAGAGAGAGAGAGAGAGAGAGAGAGAGAGAGATAGAGAGAGCTAAGGAATGTGAATATGTTTTTGTGCGTGTGCGTGTGCGTTTGTGGGCAAACGGGGTGCTGGGGTGTGGTGTTCGAGGTTTGAGTTGTAGCGTGTTGAATATGCATGTAGTAGCTGTTAGAGAGAGGTTGAAAGCTTTCGTGATCAGGTGATATGAGTTTTGGTTTAAATGTTCTGTAGAAAGGTTCATGGACAAGTGAGTGAGAATGGTGTTGGGTTGTATTATTATTATTATTATTATTATTATACAAATTTGGCCGTTAAAGATCGTGAAAACAGTTATTTCTTGCGCTTCTGGGAAGTCTTCTTTCTCTCAGTCCACACTTCTTTCATTCTTGCGCTAAAGGCGGCTTTTCTCTCTTCAGACCATTTAGTTCCACAAGTATTCTTAATTTTCACACCGAAACTCGTGAATGAATTCAATTTTTTCTAAAAAGGTTTCTGTTAAATATTGTTTCCTGATCTACGTCCATTTCTTTTAGATCTCTTTCTCTGTTGATAAACTATAAATTTTAATTTTTTAGATTTGCGATGTACGAAAATATTTGTTTTGTAAGCCTATTCGGGTTCATCCTCATGATGTGAGCACAAAAGGAGCATCTTCTTTTTCTAATTTCGTCTGTAATTTTGCTGCACTTCGTATACACTTCTTTGTTGCTTTTTAGTCTGTATACAGAATTGCCTTGATCATCTGTTATTTTCCTGTGTCCAAGAATTGTCCTCACAATTCTTCTTTCACGATTCTCTATCTGTTCTGCGTATGTAAAATTTGCCAGTGTTTCTGATGCATATAGTATCTGCGGTCTAATGACAGTCTGGTAGTGTCTGAGTTTAATGTTTTTGGATATACATTTTTTTGAATACATTTGTCTGCAGTAGTGAGTTGCTGTCTCTAGTTTTTGTATTCTAGCCCTGCAGGCTGGATGACCTTTTGCCACAGGCTGAATTAGTTCACCAAGATATTTAAAATGTTTAGATACCTGTATTTTCCCGCATTTCGTGGTTATTTTCTTTGGTGGATTTTTGATATTTGTAATGATTTCTGTCTTTTCAGATGAAATTTGCAAGCCTGCTTTTCCAGCAGTTTCTTTAAGTAATTCTATTTATTTTATTATGTCTTTTTGTGTGTAAGCTAAACAGGCGAGATCGTCAGCGAAGGCAAAACAGTTGGTTTCAATGGCTTTGTAGCACTTCCCTCCAATTTGGACTTTCTCAACTCCATGTTTTTGCGTGAGTTTTCTCCATTCTGCTATGACTTTATCCAGAACACACTTGAAGAGTACCGGGGACAGCGCATCTCCTTGTCTGACGCCAGTTTTGACCTCGAAATACCGTGAAATTTCTCCTTGGAATTTTACTTTTGATGTTGTATTTGTTAATGTTTCTTTGATTATGGTGATTGTTGTTTCATCTATTTCATATTCTCGAAGTGTTTTGATGAGTGTGTCCCTATCGATTGAGTCATAAGCTTTTTTGAAAGCAATGAATGTTATGAAATATTTCTTGCTCCTTGTAGATAAATAGTTCATTGTTGTTTTGAGGTTAAAAATTTGTTCGGTGCAGGATCTTCCTGGTCTGATGCCTGCTTGATATTCTCCAAGTTTTCCCTCTATAATTGGTGATACACGATTGAGCAGGGCTTTTGATAGAATTTTGTATGGGACTGGGAGAAGCGATATTCCACGATAGTTGTTAACATCCCTTTTGTCGCCTTTTTTAAACAAAGGGTGAACTAGGGCAGTTTTCCAGTGACTTGGGATTTTCTTGGTTTCCCATACTTGTTCAAGTTCTTTGTGTAGTGCTTCTACTGATGTTTCTCCCCCAAGCTTGAGCATTTCTGCTGTAACTGTGTCTTCTCCACATGCTTTCCTGTTTTTGAGATTTTTGATTATGTTTGTGATTTCCTCTCGTGTCGGAGGTGTTTAATGTGTTGGTAATGTTTCTGGTTGCGTAAAACTGAGAGTCTGGATGCGTGTTTGGCAGTTTAGGAGTGTCTCAAAATATTCAGCCAGGATTTCACAGTTTTCAGTATTGTTGGTGGCGAGAGTCTTATTATTTCTCATAAGGTTTAGGCAAGGGGACTGGTATCCTCGGAGTTTCTGGTTGAATGTTTTGTACCAAGCTGCCGTGTTGCATTTCTTGAAATTCTCTTCGATTGAGTCCAGTTGTTGTTTTTAATATTGTCTCTTGGTGTTGCGAATAGTTTTCGAGGCATTCTTTCTGGCTTGCTTAAATTCATCAAAGTTGTTTTCAGTTTTAGGTGAGTTCCACTTTTTCCAGGCTTTAAGTCTTTCATGCAGAACTTCATTACAGTTGCTGTCCCACCACGGGTGTCTCGGTTTGCTCTTTTTTGGAAAGGTTGTTTCTGTTGCCTCAATCAAGTTGTTCTGAAATTCTTGGAGGTTTTGTGAAGGGGAGAATGTCTTTAGTTTTTTCTGAAAATCCTTGAGGTTAGAGTTGGACTTAAGGTTGTAATTTCTCAGGGTTGTAAGATCAAAATTTATTTTATTTCTGTTTTTATATTCACCGTTTCTGTTTTTCTGTTTGTTTTGTGGGATCAGTTTAGTTTTTATTTTCGTGAGATAGTGATCGGAGTCGATGTTTAGAGACTTTCGGACACGTGTGTTCAATATTTCTTTTTCACATTTGGAGGAGATGGCAACGTGATCTATTTGAAATTCTCCGGTACTCTTTATCGGAGATACCCAGGTTTTTTGTTTTCTGGGAAGATGTTTAAAACGTGTTGACATTAGATTGAGTTTAAACTGCTTACAGAGCATAATTAACCTTTCTCCATTTTTGTTGTTTCGTTTGTGTGCGGGAAAGTTGCCGACAATATCGCGGAATTTCTTTTCTTTTCCAATCTGAGCGTTAAAATCTCCTAGAAGTATTTTTGCATTGTTTTCTGGGATTTCTGATATATGATCCTTAAGGTTTTCCCAGAATTCATCTGTTTCTTCCCTATTTTTAGCATTATTTTTGTCATTTGTGGGAGCGTGAACATTGATTAATGTGTATTTTTTATTTGCACATCGAAAAGTGAGGAAAGATGTTCTCGATGATGTTGACCAAAAATGTTCGACGGATTTCAGAATTTTTGTGTTTACAGCAAAAGCTGTGCCAAGGTGAGGGCATCTCATCACAATTTTTCCAGGTTTTCCTTTAAATATTCTGAATTTGTTTGATTCAAATGTGTTTTCATCAGTGAAGCGAGTTTCTTGTAGCGCCACAATTTGTATGTCTTCCGTGTGTAACTGGTTGAGAGTTGCTATGTTGAAGATTTTTCTGGGTTTAATCTTGTTGGATTTGCATGGTGTTGCAGACTCTCCAGAATCCATGGGTCTGCTTGCGTCGTTGCCGACGGTGGATTGGCCACCTCGAGTAGTTTCGTTATTGAAAGACATTTCCATCATGCGTTAAGATTGTAACTGTTGAAATTCTTCAAAGTTGGGGAGATTACTTGCGTAACCTACCAGGAATACGACTAACGTTGTTAGCGTTAGAAGGTTTTCTTGAAACAGCCGCCTCTAACATGAGGAACAGACGCTGCCCACAAACCGCCCAATCTGGGTACAGATGTTTGCAGCTATAGATTTTTGGTTCCTCCGCTCTCTCAGCCGTTGGGAGTTGAAAATTCCTCATCCGCCTATGAGACCGTTGACCGGTTTTCACCCGTAACCCTAGGCAGGGGCCCTCACAGGGTGCTACCATCCGGAGCCAGATGGACCCAGGTTTTTTTACGAGGTTGTTACTCCTCCCCCTCCTCCTCCCTCATCACTTGTAAGATGAGGATCCGGGCTTGGAACCGGCAATGGCGGAGTTATTATTATTGTTATTATTATTATTATTAATATGATTATTGTCTTCTTTAGGAATGTTACTCTATTATTTTGTTTATTAGTGTAAACAACGAACTGTTTTGCATGTGTACTTGATCCTTCAACAGTGTTATCTTTGGTTGGTGATTAATTTGTGATTATGTTCTCTTAGTGTTCTGCAAATGTGGAGAGGTTTGTTCCGTACTTCAGAGGTCTCATGTGTTCTTTGTATTTGGCATCATATGTTCTGCCTTTTTGTCCTACGTATCTGCCATCAAAAGTGTTAAACTGTAGTTGTTATATACCTGCTGCCTCATATGTCTGTTTTTTGAAATTTTTGGGGCGTATTTTTGTATAGCGTTGTCTGTTGTGTACGCTATGTTTATTCCATGTCTTTTGAAAATTTTGGTGATTTGCGTGTGAGTTTGTGTCTGTATGCCATTTTCTACCATATTTTGTTTTCTTTCACATTTTTCTAATTATTTTGTGTAGCTGTTATGATACTGAGTGTTCTTGTTTGACTTGTTGAGGTGTTGTCTGTGGTTTGTTTGCTTTCTGATTTTAATTTAGTTTTAATTTTGTTGTTCAACTTTGTGACTTTGTTGCTGTTGTAACCATTGTTTTGTGCTATCTGCATCATTATGTAAAGTTCTTTTTGGTGGTTTTCTTTGGTGAGTGGCACTGTGTGGAGTCTATGGAGCATGTGTCGAAACGCTGCTTGCTTTTGTGATTGTGGGTGGTTCGAGTATTGGGGAGTCATAACGTCCATTGCTGTGGGTTTGCGGTAAATTTTGAACATATGCTTATTTTTTTTAATTGATATATCCAGAAACGATGGCGACACAAACAAACTTGTTAAGGAAAACAGTAGTTCGTAAGTTTAAAAGTAGTTTACACAGAATTCCTTCATTTAAACCTAGCTTGGTGTTTGCTCCAATAGCCATAGCAGTACTCTACTTCACTGGCTTGTCTCTGTCTCCATGTTATTCTTCGACAGATAAAGGAGAGACTGACCAAAGAAAATAAAGCACTAGTGCATCACGTAAATTCAACATGAGCGTTATCAAAGAATCACACTTCGGAGCACTAAAATAAGCATCATACCACAAAAGATCCTTAGAAACGCCAACAGGTCAATTAGTACGGTAACACACTTTCAGCAAATCCACGTCTAAAGAACCAATCCAGAATGAGGTACAACAACCCCACAAAATGCCAATCAACAGATTAAACTAAGAATTTCGAGGACAGTACAGTTTAAACACTTGTAAGAACCAAGAATAAACATGTTAACATAACCAAACTACAAACATAGTTTAAGCAAATTACAAGTAACCATCTGAACTTCCTTTCCGGGTTGAATTGCTGGTGCCGGCGGAGTGGCTGAATGGTTCTAGGCGCTACAATCTGGAACCGCGCGACCGCTACGGTCGCAGGTTCGAATCCTGCCTCGGTCATGGGTGTGTGTGATGTCCTTAGGTTAGTTACGTTTAAGTAGTTCTAAGTTCTAGGCGACTGATGACCTCAGAAGTTAAGTCCCATAGTGCTCAGAGCCATTTGAACCATTTTTGAAATGCCGGTTCTGTCAGTAACAAAAGGTCAGATACCAGTTCAAACCACACAGCTGACCCAAACAGTCTCCAAGAGTCAGGAAAGGAAAATCGCCTTCCAACACCCAAGGGAGCCAACAGCTCTTCGGCATGGCACCGGGTATATTAATAGATTTACCCAGATCAGGATGTAAAACATAATTAAAAGAGCACGTTTATAATAAATGTCCATCAGAGCACCAGCAGCACCTAAGGCCGCCGTTACGTTCCCACTGTTTGCACAGACGGTGACAATAATAATGTTAGGCGTCAATGGCAAGGAGAAACATTATGAAATTGACACAATAAAAAACTAGGACCACAAGCGCCTCATCCGGTGATCACAATTAAGTTACTTTTCAGGACAGAAACACAGGGTACTCAGCGAACACAGAGGTTGGCACACTCAAATAGTGTGTGTAAGCGATACAGACTGCACTACTGTGGATGCAATCTTCCCGGAAAATACAAATTCACAACTCAGGGCAGAATCATGATAATATAAGGACGGCAGAAACAACACAGTCTGCTGCGCCGCTATACTAGATCACACAAAGCGGCCCGACTGGAAAAGCGGTGCCGCTTCAGAGCACGGAAATCAGCCACTCGTGTAGCAACGCTTCCCTCACAGCGAATCAGTCAAGACACCGACCACTGGCACCTGACAAACATTATTCCTCCAGTCGACTTTCTTCCTTCCCGACCCCGTGTCACTGTGCACCACTCGCCCGCCTCATAAACATTTCAAACCAAAAGACGCGGCGCAAGACTTGCCACCTGGCGACCAGAGGGAAAACGAATGAGAGAGTTCGAGTCTCGATCCGGCACACAGTTTTAATCTGCCAGGAAGTTTCATATCAGCGCACACTCCGCTGCAGAGTGAAAATCTCATTTTAGAAACATACCCCAAGGCTGGGGCTAAGCCATGTCTCCGCAATATCTTTTCTTTCAGGAGGGTTAGTTCTGCAAGGTTCGCAGGAGAGCTTCTGTAAAGTTTGGAAGGTAGGAGACGAGATACTGGTAGAAGTAAAGCTGTGAGGACGGGGCGTGAGTCGTGCTTGGGTAGCTCAGATGGTAGAGCACTTGCCCGCGAAAGGCAATGGTCCCGTGTTCGAGTCTCGGTCCGGCACACAGTTTTAATCTGCCAGGAAGTTTCAACCCAGGAGGAGTTTCATATCGGTGCACACTCCGCTGCAGAGTGAAAATCTCATTCTGGAAACGAGAGACACGATCTACAGATCGTAATTGATACGAGGCAGCGTAGCTCACCTTGGTAGTCAGAAGTCATTGGTAGGAGTAAAAGTGCAGGCATGAACCTTACCTGTTAATGAGTTGCCAACAATGTTAATATTTACCTCGGAGTTACTGTAGTTAATGGCTTTACCTAAGATTATACATCTGTGTGCAAAAGTTCAGCACGATGCTAACTTTCGCATTATATCTCTCTGGGTGAAACTTGGACCGCACATAGAAAGAACCGCTACAGTACAATACGGAAGGTATCTGAAAGAAATTCAGAATCAGACGAATATAGAAGACACTTTAACTAAAAACCAGTTACTACACCGAGGTCCACTGCGATTTGCTGGATGGTCATTCGTGCATGTAGATGTGATCGATGGGATTTGAGCTACAGGCACGGGCTGGTCAGTCCTCCCGTCGAATATCCTATCATTCCAAGAGCTCCCCCTGCCCCGTTGTACGACGTGGTAGCACACCGTTATCTATAAAAACGAACTGAGGGCCAAATACAGTGAAGCGCCAAAGAAACTGGTGTGGGCATGAGTATTCACATACAGAGAGAGGTAAACAGGCAGAATACGGCGCAGTGGTCCGCAGCGCCTACAGGGTGTTACAAAAAGGTACTGCCACACTTTCAGGAAACATTCCTCACACACAAATAAAGAAAAGATGTAATGTGGACATGTGTCCGGAAACGCTTAATTTCCATGTTAGAGCTCATTTTAGTTTCGTCAGTATGTACTGTACTTCCTCGATTCACCGCCAGTTGGCCCAATTGAAGGAAAGTAATGTTGACTTCGGTGCTTGTGTTGACATGCGACTCATTGCTCTACAGTACTAGCATCAACTACATCAGTACGTAGCATCAACAGGTTAGTGTTCATCGTGAACGTGGTTTTGCAGTCAGTGCAATGTTTACAAATGCGGAGTTGGCTGAAACCCATTTGATGTATGGATTAGCACGGGGCAATAGCCGTGGCGCGGTACGTTTGTATCGAGACAGATTTCCAGAACGAAGGTTTCCCGACAGCAAGACGTTCGAAGCAATTCATCACCGTCTTATGGAGCACGGAACATTGCAGCCTATGACTCGCGACTGGGGAAGACCTAGAACGACGAGGACAGCTGCAATGGACGAGGCAATTCTACGTGCAGTTGACCCTAATGTCAGCGGCAGAGAAGTTGCTACTGTACAAGATAACGTTGACCACGTCACTGTATGGAGAGTGCTGCGGGAGAACCAGTTGATTCCGTACCATGTACGGCGTGTGCAGGCACTATCAGCAGCTGGTTGGCCTCCACGGGTACACTTCTGCGAATGGTTCACCCAACAATGTGTCAATCCTCATTTCAGTGCAAATGTTCTCTTTACGGATGAGGCTTCATTCCAACGTGATCGAACTGTAAATTTTCACAATCACAATGAGTGGGCTGACGAGAATCCGCACACAATTGTGCAATCACGTCATCAACACAGATTTTCTGGGAACGTTTGGGCAGGCATTGTTGATGATGTCTTGATTGGGCCCCATGTTCTTCCACCTGCGCTCAATGGAGCACGTTATAATGATTTCATACGGCATCTCTACCTGTGCTGCTACAACATGTGCCTTTACAAGTACGACACAACATGTGGTTCATGCACGATGGAGCTCCTGCACATTTCAGTCGAAGTGTTCGTACGCTTCTCAACAACAGTTTCGGTGACCAATGGATTGGTAGAGGCGGACCAATTCCATGGCCTCCACGCTCTCCTGACCTCAACCCTCTTGACTTTCATTAATGGGGGCATTTGAAAGCTCTTGTCTACGCAACCCAGGTACTAAATGTAGAGACTCTTCGTGCTCGTATTGTGGACGGCTGTGATACAATACGCCATT